>NC_092210.1:3456432-3472613 GCF_043381705.1 Parasteatoda tepidariorum
TTGCTTTTAATAGACAAAATATTTTTATGTTTCATACCTGAAAAATACTTGTAAGTATATAAAAAATTTTAATGTATTTTTTAAAAAAATATATTAAAATACATATTTTTTAAACATTTTTACATATTTTTTAAAAAAAATGTATTTATGAATAAAAACACTTATGCATATGTAGGTAATATTTTATAACAGTTGTCACATTTTCGGGTTTGTTTTTATTGAGGTAAGGGTAGTTTTGTAATGGTGAACTTAACCCGGAAGACGAAACTCTTGGATTAAGCAAAGGTACAAATTTCATGGAGGAATTTTTTTGATGGAACTTACCAGTATTTGCGTTACATGGTAAAGGAAACCTCTTTAAAACCTCCTACGGTTAGCCCGATGGAAAAGGAATCCTAACCCATGATCCGTATACCACTGAGGATAACTTACGTCAATACTCATCAGTCTACCACAGAATTCTACGACGGTGCGAGTCGAGAGCAAAACTCGAACGTGGATAACCTCATTGAAGGGGATCATCCCCTGATCCCCTCCAGGCTCCAAATATGCATGATTGTTACCAAAATATATATATTATCATTGACAATAAGGAACAGAAAATTAAAATATCAAGCGAGGGAACTGTCTTGGGTGTTTAAACGTATACATTAAATGATTTCTGATTAAAAATACATTTAAGGCGTGGGTAATGAAAGGCAGAAACGATCTGAGTTATAAGTTGGGTAAAAATAAAAGCCTGAAAGCGAACAATTCACATAAAAAAAAGTCCATTCCATATTTTTTTGCCCAATTCTGAAATTACGACAATCAATGTTCAACCCCATAATCTTGTAATTTAAACACAACCCTGTAGACAAGAGAACTACAAGATCCAGCATTGGGGTCTTAGTGGAGGGATTCTTGCTGGAATTAACCCGCATTTGCGTTACATGCTGAATATAACCACGAAAAACTCCCAAGATCAGCCCGATGGCAAAGGGATTCTAACTCATGATTCGTTTACCACTGAGGATATTTTACGTCAGCACTGTGATTGGTGCAAACTAGAAGCAGAATTCGTATCAACTAGGTTTCACTGAGGTTCAAAACTGTGTCACAGCATTGGTAGATGAACTCTGTTCTTTGCTCGTCAATTATAGTACGGCAATATTTACGGCAATATAATAAATGCTTACTGCGCGTGTGCGGTATCAAAAAGCTGCTTTAAATTATCATATTTTGCGCAATTTCAATGATTTTTTTTCGAAATAAAATCATAAATTTGTTACTAATTAAAAATCAATCCAAAATTCTCATTTGATTTTGCTGAATACTTTTAAAAATAAACAATTATAAAAGCATCTTCCCTTTTTTTCAAACTTCTCTTTTTTGGTTTAAGTTCGGAGTTCTTCCTTTTCTTTTAGTTTTCTTTCAAAAATAAGATATTGTAGTCCTAAATTGTGAGTCACTAACATTTACTAGCTTAATAACAAATTTATAGATGTTTTGAAAATAACAATGAAGTTTCTTTATTAAATAAAAGCAAGTATTGTAAGCAATTCTAAATGGAAAAATAAAACACCAATACAAATAGTGAAATAAACTTTGTAGAGAGAAAAAAAAAGGAAAACATGAATCTTAACAAGATGAATTTTAATTATGTTTTGATTATACAAAATTATTATCTGATGCGAGTGTAGATTTTTGAATTTAAAATACAAGCATCCTGACACTTTAGTTCTGTGTGTTTCTTTTTCTTTGTGTTTGCACATTTATTTTTTATTCATTCATTTCTTTAATAACCAGTAAAGATTTTTAAAAGACTCTTTTAGATTTCTCTCATTTAGATTACGATTTGGAGAGCTTAAGATTAATTTCGCTGTTTAAGATAATTTAATCAATTTCCGTAATGAAAAGTTTCATTTAAATTGGGGTCGAAATTTAGATTGCTAATGCCATTCCTTCTTACACCATCATTATAAAGCATAGCAAAGACACAATGGCAAAAAGCAATAAATACAAAACATAGCAATGAAATCTTAGTAGAGAACACTCTGTTTACATAAATAAATTCATGACAAGATTTTTATTTTTTATTTTACCGCCAAAATAGCGATTCCCCATTCTGAATTAAATAAAACTATTTTATTTATATTTATTTCATACACTTTATTATGCAGACTAAAACTTTCTCTTTTTTAACGATATTTTAGCAAACAATAAAATAATTTGAAGTATACTTTTGATTTTTGTTAAATTTTGAACTAAGTAAGAAAATTTCCATTCTAAGGAATATTTTCATTTTCTTTATTTGTATCATCAGCAACAAAGAAATCTAATTTGTCAAAAGCTTACTTTTCTTCACGTGTTTGTTTAAACTCAGATAAGATAGCTTAATGATCTTTCTCTATTGTTATCTAAAGTCTCTGGAGCAGTGGTTTAGTTATTTACTTTCATTTTAAAATGCTGATTAATTGTGAAGAAAACGAGATAGCTCGGAATCTTTCATACTTAAAATCGAAAATCCACAGCTTTTTAAAAGCGTCCTTAACTGAATTTTTCTGGTTGATAATATTTATTGTAATTTAATTCATATTATTGTTTCTCTGCATATCAAAGACAAAATAGCTATAAAACCGTTTATTACTATTTCTCTGGCGAACTGTTATTGATTGACTTTCTTATTTAACTGAGATAATTTAGATTTATTAGGTTGTCATTAGCATATAGCCTCATATATTGGTCTTATGTCAGATGATATTTCGGCCAGGTGTGGTATTATTCCTTTTGTTAGTTTTTTTTTCATTGCTAAAAAAACCATTTGTTTCTTTAACTGTGTAGTTAATGGTATATATCAAAAATTTTACAAATATTTCTAAGACATTCTTTCAGACAAATTTTTAAGTCTCTGAATTATTATTCTTACAAAGCTTATTAATGTTTTAGACATTCATCAGATACTTTTTTCTATTATGTTTCTCATATATTTTTTCAATCCTTCTAAAACATTTTTCTAGATTATTTAAGTTTTTGAGTTATTCTTCTAGCACAACTTACTAATAATTCTTGAAAATTCTTCTTGTACATTATTCTATTATGCTTCTGATATACCTTTCAATTCTCCTAAAACATTTTTTTAACTCTCCCTATTATAATTACTCTAGAAACTCTTTTTAAGAGCAAAAATAATTAATGGTATACGTTGGAATTTCCAGAAATGTCGAGAAATTCTTCTAAATTCTATTTTAAGTTTCTGAATTATACTCCTAACACAACATTTCAATAATTCTTAAACATTCCTCTGATACATTATTTTATTGTGCTTTTGATATATATTTTTCCTTCTCCTAAAACATTATTTATCACTCCTTATAATAATTAATCTAGAAACTCTTTAAAGAGCATAAATAGTTAATTGCGTGCGTCGAAATTTCCGGAAATGTCGAGACATTTTTCTAGATTATTTTATTAAATTTCCGAATTATTCACCTAAAAGCATGAATAGTTAATGGTATGCATCAGAATTTCCAGAAATGTCGAGACATTTTTCTAGACTCCTTTTTTAGGTTTATGAATTGTTATTCTAACACAGCTAATAAATGTTTCTTAAACATTCCTCTGATACATTATTCTATTATGCTTTTAATATATCTCTTTCATTCTCCTAAAACATTCCTTTAACACTCCTTATTATACGTTCTGAAACCTTTAGATGATATATTACTCCTTTTTTAGGTTTATGACGTCCTAGGCTATTAGGTCCTAGATCCCTTTTTTAGATTTATGAATTGCTCTTCTAACATAGCTTATAAATGTTTCTTAAACATTCCTCTGATACATTTTTTAATTATTCTTTTGATATATATCTTTTTCATTCTCCTAAGACATTCTTTTAACACTCCTTATTATAATTTCTGAAACTTTTAGATGATGTATATCCTCTTAATATATGCGGAACATTCCCCTGACGATGGTAATAATCTTTTATAATCTTTTCGCACGTTCTTTTCGCTTTTACAATTTGTTCTACCTCACTCACCGCTAATAGTTTTGAGACATTTTTAAATCTGATGATCTAAAATGTTTCTGAATCAGAACTTGAAGTAACTGAATTAAATCAAAGTGATTGGCGTTCGAAATATTTTTTTTAACTTTCTTTTATTTGTTGACAGAAAAAAAAATTAACTTACCATACATTATTCTTCCCTCGGCGCAATTTATTTCAAAAAGAATTTTCTTTTTTAATATCAATCTGTCACATTTCTTATAAACCTTTTATTTCTATAAACATCTTTATTTTCGTTTCACGAAAAGGATTGTTTTGAAAACAAGTGACATAACTAAAAGTTTAACTTTCAAAAAGTTTAACTAAACAATGACTAAAAGTTTAACTTTCGAAAATCATATTAAAGTCGTGATAGAATTTGAGGCAAAACGCTATAGAAATGGGAAAACTTCAAATATATAAACTCTGAAATGATTCTTTTGGAAGTGTTTGTGTTTGTTAGCTTAGAGTCAACGGATTTTTAATTTGGCAAGATAAATAAAATTATTTAGTAACATTTTATCAAAATATTTCTTACAACATTTGTACTGAGTGTTACGTTACCACCGCTCTTAATATACATTTTTAAATTCTTTCTCAAAAATGAGGTCAAAGAATATACGCCTTAATTGCCGTAAATAAATATTTAAGATGAAAAACTAAAGCAAAATTATTTATTTTAATAGAAATTAATTTTTGGGGTTGATTAAATAGAAACGAAATTAAGAGATTAAAGATTCTAAATAGAAAGAGTTGACTTGTTAAAGGAAAAGCCATGGAGAATAAAATAGACGTATAAAGTATATTCAGTTCTATACCTTTACTTTATATTGTAACAGTCGTTAAACAGCCAATCCAATTGTTTTTTGGGTTTGCGAGTACCAATGTTCAACTCCGCAGCCTTCTGATTTTAAACCCGATCCAGAAGACAAGGGAACTCCTGGATCTAGCATTGGGAGAAATTTGATTCTCCAATCCAACCAATCTAAACCTAATAATTCACTACTGAAGAAGGCAAGACTTATATCACAAAAATCTATGTTATAGAGTGAGGAAACAGAGAAATTGAAAGATGCTTTTGAGTCACCTAGAAATGTCATCAAGCTTTTTAACTGTTTTTGATGGGAATTCTTTTTTTCATCCCACAATCTTCGTTTCTGATAAGACAGATTTCGATAGTGCTTTTGTTTCCTCCTCTCTTAACTAATAATTTACATCTTTTAATGTTTTCTATTTTTTATTTCATTTTTAGAAAGGAGTCGAGAAATATATATTAAGAACGCTGTTCACGGAACACCATGAATGTAGCGAATCTGACTATTTATTTGACTTTTTTTGAAGAAAAAAAAACTGCGTAGTTTTTAAATTTAATTGCTTAAAATTAATTGCTTAAATGCACTAATATAGGGTAAACCAACCAGTGAAGGAACACTTCCCAGTGAAGGAACATTTCATATATATTGATTAAAAATAAGAATTTGAAAGTTTTTCTTTAGATTGATTGATAACAATAGCTTACTGCCAAACAATAGGAAGTCATCCAGCAATGTTTTAGATTACCTGGTCAAAAAGAATTCTCTGGAAAAAATTTTGAATTCGTTATTATCTCTGCAACACCTTGTTTCTTTGAAAAAATTATAAGGTGAGTGTTTGTATTTATATGTTTGAAGTAGAATTAATTGTATGTAATAGTTTTATTTTTCTCACTGTGAAAAGGAGAATTCAAAATATAGTTATTGAAGTTATGTTTTATTTTTTTAAGCATCATAGCATAACAAAGTACTGAGATAAGGGGGTGTTTATTCACTGGATCACCAAATGACGAAAAACCAGTGAAGGAACAAGTGTTCCTTTACTAGGGTTTTTTCCAAGTTAATGAAAATAAAAGATAAACTTTAATTTTCTTTTACCTTTAGTGATGTTCCGCATCAAAAGTATGTTAAAAATGCGAAAAACAACTTCCAACCAGTGAGGCAACAGGTATGTTCCTTTACTGGGCATGGATTTCCAAGTGAATGAACAGTATGTGTTAATATGTTGACACTTTAATTTTCAATTCATGATTACAAAATAAAGTTAACGTTTTCCAAGTATTTATATGTTATAATTTCAAGAATAGGCTTGTTTTTAAATATTTGAATGGCTTATAAATTCATAAAGAGCATTAAAAAATAACCAAAATTAAGTGTTCCTTTACTGGGTGTTCATTCACTGGTAAGAGCTGTTCCTTCACTTGGTCTTTTTACAGCTTGTTATTTGAACCTCCAAAACTTTAAAGCAATATTATGTAAGCTCTCTGCAATTTTTTTACATAATTTGCAATTAGTGAAAAATATGTTGACACTGTCATTTAACTAAAATTAAGAATTTTGAAATTAATATTATTTTTTAAAAGGCAAGCGAAGCTTAAGTGTTCCTTCACTGGTTAGTTTACCCTATGCATCCTAAAAATATTTTTTCTCTATTACGGTATACCAAAGCTCGAGAATTTTTCTGTCTGAATTGGCAACACTATATTCATTTATAATAAATAACTCATTTTATTCGGTTGTCTGAAAAAATAATTTAAGAAGTGTTAAATAATTAGTTATACGTTAAGAATTTTTCAGATTCATTTTGTTAGGTTGTCTTAAGGGATATTTTACGTAGTTTTGAATAGTTAGTTATACGTTTAGTACTTAATTAGAAGAATTTTTTTCCTATTTCTAGAAATAACTTAATTACGAAGAAATTATTTAGAATTATTTTTTAATCTTTATAAACTGACTGTAGAAACTTTAACATAAACGTTGTCATGGTACCGCATACTTTATATCAATTATTGGGTACAGAACTTGCCTTTTTCAAGCAATAGCATACTTATTTTATACGATGCTCAAGTTATGGCTCGAGAGGTGCTCGAGGAAGTAGTGCAGCACGTAATAGAGCATTGAAATGCTTTTTCTATTAAAGATGGAAATAATTTGAATACTTCAGATGCCTACTGTGCTGAAATGTCCCGAACTCTGTAGTTTGTATGATTTAATACCCGTCAATCAGATTTTAAATTATTACTAAAATTAAATACATAAATAACTTTGACAATATCATGGACATCAGTTGAAAATAGTTAAAAGTGAAAATAATGTACTTCCATCCGGGAAAAGCTGCAGCTAACATCTAGCCATTACATAATTTTGTTTTACTTTTTTAAAAAAATCGCTATAACGTTGAACCATATATCCATCTTGATTCATAATACGGTTCAAATTTACGTCAGCTTTAGTGAAAGTATTAAATTGAACTATGTTTTTGTTCGAATTAAATCATAGTATTGTGTAAGTAATTTACATAAGTATGATAATAAGTTTCAAAGTAGGAACATTCTTATTCAACCCATTCCGGAATGTCTAACAATATGCCTACGATCAAACTTATAATATTCCACTGCAAAAATTTATTTGCTTATGTCCCTCGCTCTTTGTCTGTACTTTATTTTTCTGTTGAACAAACTTTATATTTCATTTCAAGACCATTCATCAGGGATTTGAATTGCTGACATATTTTTGAAACTTTTAAGAATAAACAATATTTTGAAATACTACACTATTTCTGGTGCAAACTTTTTTGCGAAAGTTTAAGAAATTTTGAAATATTAAATAATTAAGCGTCTTTACATTGACAAGAAGTACAACAGCAAGTTTTTAACTACTGTTAAAACATTTAGCTAAATTTAAATATGATTAATTAATTTTTCGGTAACCTTTGAAATTTATAATTTTATTTATTTTTTAAAGACAAGTTTAAAGATCATTGTGAACATGTGATTAATAGTGCATAAAAATTAATATTAATGTAAGCATTAGTTTCGTCATTAACTTTAATTTAAATACATATTAGTGCACAGCAGAAAAAAACTGCTCTTTAGTTTTTCTTGTTATAAAGAAAATTACTGAGTTCACAACCGAAGAGAAATAGTAATTTCTTTTTTCTATAAATTAATTATTATGCTATTTAAAAACGAAAATTTACTACAAGCATATCATTTGCTTAACATTGATAATATCTAATTAGAAAAGAGAATCAATGTAGGGAATAGCGGGTCGTATACCTTAAAAATATCAGTGTAAGGAATAGCAGGTAATTGCTCATTTAATTCTACCTGGTTAATCCTAGGTTATCTGATTGTTTTTGAGTACACATGAGATTTACTAAAGATTTTTCCGTTTTTTTTATTTCCTATTTTGGCGGTCGATTTTCAGTATCATATACAATTCCGGCATTGTTTAATTCCCTTAAATTGTTACTGTATTGTAGCAATTAGCAAAAATATTTATCACGGCAACAGAAGACTCAAAAACATTTTTTATATTTATAAAATTTGCCTGATTTCTTTTTAACGGTTTAATTAAATCTATAAAATTCAATAAATTTAATTAATCGAAATGTACTGAGTTCAAGTAAAAGTATATTTGAGAGAATATTTGTAAGGTACCATAAATCGGGGTAACTGTTTGAAACTTTTTTTCTTTTTTTTTATATGTCTTTTAGCTCAGAATATTTTATGAAATATATCACTACTATTCTTTTTGAATATCTTTTTGGATATTGGTATGGATAAAACTCTTTTTGGACATTGATAAAACTTTATTAAAATTTGTACCGATTTTTTTCAAAAAAAGAATGTTTTCTATGTACATATGAAAATATGATTAAACCATTTTAAAAAGTTTGCGAATATATGAACTTAGTTCTTTTCTAATAGTAAGATCTACAAATAATCTATTTGGTCATATTGCAAAAAAAAAAAACAGCAAAAAAAAACCTATTAGTAAGTATTTTGCACCTGTTATAGAATAAGTACTTAAATAAACCACCTTAGTTTATATTTTAATTAAATATCCACATTTAATGGTAATATAATTCGCAAAAAACATCGTATTGAAGGAAATACTGTACTCGCTCACAAACCCAGAGCGATATTTTTTTTCGAATATTTTTCACAATTTACCTAATAATTGTGAAAAGTTTGTAATATAGTTTATTCGAAGTTTCTTCCTCAAAGAAAATCAACCGATAATGCTTGAAAAATGAAAGGAAAAAAAGAATTGTATTGTTAATTTAAAAACAAATCAAAATCCCATTAGAGAAAGGCCCACGCAATTAATTGTAAACAATAACGATCATTTCGCCAGTCGACTTTCCCTCATTATTCTAATGTAATATCTTTCTGTCGAATAAGGAAAATACTTCATGAACTCAAATTACACCAATCTAGTTAATATGTTTTCTTAGTAAATTGTAATTAAAATTGGTTCTGAATTAGATCTTATGATAAGAGCAAAGTCTAAGAAAAGAAAATGCTTGAGTCATTTTATTCTCTACTTCCATCAAGCTTTATTCTTCCTTTTTTTTATCCATTCATGACTAAATCTGTAGTCTACGGGCACTGGGCCACATCCAAGAATTCGTGGGTTCGATCCCCGCCCGCCGAAGACTCCTCGTGTGACTGATGGTGACTGATGCTCGTTAAATCTGTCGAGTCGCAAAAGTCCTCCATGTTCCTATACCAAATTAATACCTCTGGTGGTACTGATCCAGGAGTTTCCTTGTCTTCTGGATTGAGTTCAAAATTACAAGGCTACGGATTTGAACATTAGTAGTCGTAGACCCAAAATTGGGTCAGCTGTTCAATGACGAATATAATATAAAATAAAGAAATACTTTCAACGTTTTACTCACGATCCATCACATTTTAATTTCTTACCCATGTTTTAACCATCATCGTTTTACCTTTTTCGGTAGTTCTATTTTATGCTTCAAAGATTTGTTAAATAAAGAGCATCATCCTTAACATCTTCGCATATCTACACGCGAATGGTTTATTATATTGTATATAACCGCTTTTACCCAAATTTATTCGCCTTTTATGTTATTACAACATACCGTTTTATGCAGTTTTAATCAATTTACACCTTTATCTGATTTTATTGACTTCTGAATGTCTTGCGCATCATGCATAGTTTTAACAATATGATGTATTTTGGCAAAACAAATATGCTTTATCTTATATTTGTTGGGGGAAAAGATATTATTAATAATTATTAATAGATATTTGTTTGAGGCAGCATGTCCTTTCTAAGACCTTGTGCCATTAAACCCCACATTCATTTCAATTCAATTTAAAAAGAGAGAAGTAGTACATAATTTCCGTCCCGCTAGAGTTGCGTAATGAGCTATTTTATTTTATTTCATAGCCGTCGTTGAACAGTCGACCCAATTTTATTGGTTTACGACTACTAATGTTCAACTTCCCAGCTTTGTAATTTTGACGAAGACAAGGGAACTACTGGATTGAGTATTGGGAGAAATTTTGCTTTCGTGGAGGACTTCTTTGATGGAACTAACCCCCATTTGATTTACATGGAGAGGAAAACCACGAGAACCTCCCACGGTTAGCTTGACAGCAAGAAGAATCTAACCCATGATCCGTCTACCGCTAAGGATATTTCACGTCATCACTGTGGTAGGTGCAAGCCGGATGCGGAATTCATATCAATTGGGATTCGAACCCGGTTTGCCTCATTGGAAGGCGAATGCTCTATCCCTGAGTCATCGCGGCTCATATGGCGACCATCTGAGAGACGTCTCAATCACAATTTTGATTCTCAGCAGAGGGGGCGATTCCCCGCGTTCTTAGCTCCATGACCTTTGTTCGATGTCGAGCACTTTAAGGTAGAACAGTTTAAAGAGGACCGTTATAACTTCAGCCATTTTGCCGGCGGGACAAAGAGGTCACCTACCTGCTTACTGACCACTGGCAGAGATGCTTTGGATACAGAAAATAATTTGTATTTTGTGCTGTTAAAAACTCCATAACTAATTTTTTTTTATCTAATTTCAAATTTTATAATTTTCCGGACTAAGATATAATGAACCATTTTATTACTTTTTTTTTCTTTTTTTATGAAGGATGTTACCCTGAGGTTGAAGTTTTAATTCTTAAACTATTTATAAATACACTCCCCATCCATTTGAGATATCTGTATAAAGTTTCCAGTAACCAGAATAAAATGTAAGTATTGAATGCTGTATTGCTTTAATTTATTAAAAGTGATGTGTTCTTAAGTATATTAAACATAGTGTTTACATAATTCAAAAAAATCACTAAATTTGGTTAATAAAAATTATTATTTCGCTAAACCACTAAAAAATTCTATTAAACAGTATGTTTTATAATATCACTTTTTCACTTGTATGAGAAATTATTCAATTCCTTCCATAAGTTCACACTCACCCTATTATCTTGTTCAAATTTTCAATCCTTCATAAAATACTTTTTATTCATCCACTCAACTTCAAATACATTTTCTTTTAAACTTGTAGTGGATGACACCTGATGTTAATACAGTTTTTTTTCAAATACTAATTCATTAATTAAACAGGGATGAGCAAAAAACGATATGGAATTTTCTGATTGGTTAAGAGTCAGCCATTGTTTTATATTTTACTATAAGCGATTCAGTTTTACACATATTTTAAAAATAACATCAGTGATAATTTCTAATTTATAGCTCTGCTTGAACAAAAGAAATATAGTTTCTTGAGGCACATGTAAATTTTTAATTATTTTGTATCCGCTGCGTCACATAAATTCAATAAAGAGCATTAGTTGGTAGCACGTGTTGTTCACGTCTCCAAATTTATACTTTCAAAGTTGTCTGATACCACGCGCTTTTTTTTTTCAATTCCTACTAATAGTTCACACTCTCCCTATATATACATTTCTGTTTATACTTGTAGTGGATGACACTTNTCCCCGTGTAGTAAAGTGACTGATGCATGTTAAATCTGTCGAGTCGCAAAAGTCCCCCATGTTCCCATAACAAATCAGAACCTCTGGGGGTACTGGAATGGAGATCGATCGTTTCCTGATTCAGGTCAAAATTACGATCTGTGGATGACTGAATGGGTCCGCCCTATAAACGGGTGCGACGAATGGTGTGGCAGAAATCGAATTCTTGTCCATAGATGGCGCCACTGAAAAACAAGAAACGTACACTCTGCCTTAAATTTGCTCGATTTCACCAAGTAGGCTTACCCGTGTGGCAAGTGACATTAGAAACAACATCAACAACAATATATATATATATATATACTAGCTGACCCGGCAAACGTTGTTTTGCCACATGAATTATTTCTATAGTATGAAAATATAGCTTATATATTNGTGCTTGTAGAATATATTAATTTTCACTTAAATGCAAACGTTTAGATATCAAATTGAAGGTAATTTAATGTAGAATTTAATAATAAATACAGTATTACAATATCTGTATTACAAAACAAGTTATGCAACTAATAGTCAGATCTATCTCAGATTTGCATTTTTTTAAAGTGATACTTACACAATCAATACTTAGTAGGATAACCCTTATTTTTTAAGACAGTTGCACACCGTCTTTTCATCGAGTGAACGAGCGTTTGGAGTTCATCTTTCGTAATCACATGGTGCCAAGAATCAATTATAGCTTCAATAAGTTGTCTTTTATTGATTGGACGTTTTTTTCGTACAAGAATTTTCAAGCGTCGCCACAAATTTTCAATTGGATTGAGATTAGGGCTGTTTCCTGGCCATGGTAATATATCTATGCCTTTATTTTGAAACCATGCTTTGCATACTTTTGCTGTGTGGCATGGAGCTGAATACTGCTGAAAAATAAATGGTGCGTTGTTGGGGAAGAGGTCCCTGATGGAAGGTATCAATTTTGGTTTCAGGGCAGTTTCGATGTATTTTTTGGCATTCAGGATGCCATCAATCACTTGAATTCGGCCCACTGCATCTGCAGACATATATGCCCAAATCTTAACATTTGTTTGATTTTTTGTAGTTGCTTCAATGCAATCAAGATGAAGTGCTTCACCTGCTCTACGTCTCACTTATTTTCTACCATCACTACCAAAGAGCGATATTTTACTCTCATCACTCCAGATTACTTGCTACCATTGATTTTCCGACCATTTAATGTGTTCTTTTGCCCTCTTAACTCGTTTTTCGCGTTGCTTTTGAATTAAATATGTTTTTTTCCTTGGAATTCTAGCTTGTAGTTCAAATCCTGATAACATTCTTCTTATTGTTCTTGAACTTACTGCAATACCCGGTGCATTCATTTCACATCTAATGGCATCTGATGAAATATTTCTACCTTGAAGGCATAGCCGTTTCATTTATCTATCGATAGTAGCACTTGTGCACTTTTTTTTGGCCTGATTTGGCTTCCTGAATGCCAAAAAATACATCGAAACTGTCCTGACACCAAAATTGATACCTTCCATCAGGGATCTCTTCCCCAACAACGCGCCATTTATTTTTCAGCAGGATTCAGCTCCATGCCACACAGCAAAAGTATGCAAAGCACGGTTTCAAAATAAAGGCATAGATATATTACCATGGCCAGGAAACAGCCCTGATCTCAATCCAATTGAAAATTTGTGGCGACGTTTGAAAATTCTTGTACGAAAAAAACGTCCATCCAATAAAAGACAACTAAGTGAAGCTATAATTGATTCTTGGCACCATGTGATTACGAAAGATGAACTCCAAACACTCGTTCACTCGATGAAAAGACGCTGTGAAGCTGTCTTAAAAAATAAGGGTTATCCTACTAAGTATTGATTGTGTAAGTATCACTTTAAAAAAATGCAAATCTAAGATAGATCTTACTATTAGTTGCATAACTTTTTTTGTAATACAGATATTGTAATACTGTATTTATTATTAAATTCTACATTAAATTACCTTCAATTTGATATATAAACGTTTGTATTTAAGTGAAAATTAATATATTCTACAAGCACACAAAGTTGAAAAACATGAAACTTTCAAAAAGTGTCCACACTTTTGGCCACCACTATATATATATATATATATATATATATCTTGTTCAAATTTTCAATCTTTAAATAAATAAATACTTCAAATAAATAAATTTTTTTAACTTGTAGTGGATGACACTTGATGTTAACAAAGGTTTTTCAAATATTAATTAAGTTTAACTAATTTATTTTAGTTTTATATGGGAGAAAAAATTTTAATTATTTAATAAAAAGTGAAAAATAATTCTTTATTTACCAAAGTAGGAATTGACATTGAAACAATTTTTTATATTAATTGCTTATCAACTTACATCAGTGAGAAGTAACAAATAAGAAACAGAAATTAGAAATAAGGAAAAGTTTGAAATTATATCGACTGCCTTTCATTAAGGAAGAAAGAAAAAAAAAAGTCATCAAAATCACCAAAATTGCCATGAAGCGTATATATCCTCATGCATCCTTTATGCAACAAACAAATAAGGAATTTTCTCAAGAGTGTCAAGAAATTGTATGTGTGCAATGAATACGCCATTCCCCAACTGTAAAAGCCTGAAATGGTTAACTTTTGTGCTTATTTTATTCAGTTTTAATCAAAATACTATTGGTCATAATCTCGCCAATAGATGTACATTATTTAGTGAAATTGGAACGAAAAATATTTGTAATAGAACTGAATATCTTACCATAGATGTGTTTCCAGAAAATGATTTTAATGAAGCACCGTTTAATTCTCAGTTATTCAGCAACTTTTTAAACATTAACATAAGTAATCAATGTAAGGATGGGATAATTATGTATTTTAAGGAGGTTATAAATTTAAAGCCATGGGCCCTAGAAAGTAAGTGTATATTTTTACTTCGATTTAATGCAGAGCTTTTTCTTAAATAGTGTTGAAAAACATTTCATGTTATTATATTTTTTTAAATAATTATAATTTTTTAAGGATTATTGTTTTTTTAATGAAATTTTTAATTTAGAGCCATTTAAAAAGTAAATACATAATATTGACGTCTATTAATTAAAAACTACAATCGTAACAAAGGAAATAAATTTTAGAAGTAATCTTCGCCCCCGACTTCAAAACGCTCACCAACCCCGCAAATATTACTGCACAATTTTGTACGACTCAGGTTGCGAAATTACAATAGTATCATAAAAAATAAAGATTAATGAAAAGAAAAGAAGAAAAATTTTAAAAAATAAAACACTTTCAAAAAATATTTTTAAAAAAATATATTAAAAAGCCAAAAAACAAAAAAAATTCAAGATAATCTCTTCATTAGCTCAGTAGATTTTATCAGCAAAAAAGGAGTGCTTTCTAATATTGTATCAATATAGACAAAGCAAAATATATCATAACAATAGTGTGAGGAGCATTCAAAAAATAGAAACAAAATATAACACATTACGTAAAAAATATATGAGCAAAAAAAAAAAAAAGAAAAGAAAATGAAATGTAAAGAGAAAACAGAACAAATTACAAAACGAAATCTATAAGGCCAGTAGCGAAGTCAAATAAACTTACATCTACCGGTATACTTCAAGAATGATTTAAAACATTTTCGTAATTGCCAGATAACAAAATATGAAAAAATAAGCACAAATGGAGTTAAAAGTGTAAATAGAGGGGGGATTTCGTTTTATGGAGCGTTCTTACTGCAATACTAAAGCACATTTGATTTGTTAGTTAAAAAGAATTAGCCCAAAAATGGATGTGTGTAAGGTAATAATATTTACTAGATAAGTTAACAAAGCATATAATCAATGAGTTTGATTTTAATTTGTTTTAAAGATATTTATTTCAAGGATAAATAAACGCAACTAGATATTCGTTAATTTCCATTCATTTCATTAAAAATGGTTTTTTTAAATACTTGTTTTTAGAAACATTAGAATTCCAAATAATTCGTTTATTCATAATAAAATAAAAACTAATTAATTATCATATAAATCAACAAAGTTGATATTTTCTTCTTTTTCAAAACCCAAATTCAAAAAATCGAAGATATTATCATCATGATTACGAATCAAGATTAACTCCTCGGCGTAAATATTATTTAATAAAATTGTATAATCTCGAAAATTAAAAATATTTTTTCAAATCTGAAAATCGTCATCAATAAATCTAATAACAAATTTAATCCTAACAGCATAATTTTTTTCTTCATAATAGTGTAAAAATAAGTTCACTAAAGAGATGAAAAATTAGATCCTTGTGGTTTTTCTATGCTTATGATCCATATATAAAAAGATTAATTTTGATTTTACCTATATCTATAATATTAGTTTTCTAGCTAAA
>NC_092210.1:3472815-3481158 GCF_043381705.1 Parasteatoda tepidariorum
TTTTCAATCTTTAAATAAATAAATAAATTTTTTTAACTTGTAGTGGATGACACTTGATGTTAACAAAGGTTTTTCAAATATTAATCAAGTTTAAATAATTTATTTTAGTTTTATATGGGAGAAAAAAATTTTATTATTTAATAAAAAGGTAAAAAAAAATTCTTTATTTACCAAAGTAGGAATTGACTTTAAAACAATTTTTTATATTAATTGCTTATCAACTTACATCAGTGAGAAGTAACAAATAAGAAACAGAAATTAGAAATAAGGAAAAGTTTGAAATTATATCGACTGCCTTTCATTAAGGAAGAAGAAAAAAAGTCGTCAAAATTGCCATGACGCGCATACATCCTCATGCATCCATTATGCAACAAACAAATGAGGAATTTTCTCAAGAGTGTCAAGAAATTGTATGTGTGCAATGAATACGCCATTCCCCATCTGTAAAAGCCTGAAATGGTTAATTTTTGTGATTATTTTATTCAGTTTTAATCAAAATACTATTGGTCATAATCTCGCCAATAGATGTACATCCTTTAGTGAAATTGGAACGAAAAATATTTGTAATATAACTGAATATCTTACAATAGATGTGTTTCCAGAAAATGATTTTAATGAAGCACCGTTTAATTATCAGTTATTCAGCAACTTTTTAAATATTAACATAAGTAATCAATGTAAAGATGGGATAATTACGTATTTTAACGAAGTTATAAATTTAAAGCCATGGGCCCTAGAAAGTAAGTGTATATTTTTACTTCGATTTAATACAGAGCTTTTTCTTAAATATTATTGAAAAGCATTTCATGTTATTATATTTTTTTAAATAATTATAATTTTATAAGGATTATTGTTTTTTTTAATGAAATTTTTAATTCAAAATGTAAATACATAATATTGACGTCTATTAATTAAAAACTACAATCGTAACAAAGGAAATGAATTTTAGAAATAATCTTCGCCCCCGACTTCAAAACGCTCACCAACCCCGCAAATATTACTCCACAATTTTGTATGACTCAGGTTGCGAAATTGTATCATGAAAAATAAAGATTAATGAAAAGAAGAAACATTTTAAAAAATAAAACACATTTAAAAAATATTTTTAAAAAAATATATTAAAAAGCCAAAAAACAAAAAAAAAAATTTAAGATAATCTCTTCATTAGCTCAGTAGATTTTATCAGCAAAAAAGGAGTGCTTTCTAATATTGTATCAATACAGACAAAGCAAAATATATCATTACAATAGTGTGAGGAGCACTCAAAAAATAGAAACAAAATAGAACACATTAAGTAAAAAATATATCAGCCCAAAAAAAAAAAAAGAAAGAAAATGAAATGTAAAGAGAAAACAGAACAAATTACAAAACGAAATCTATAAGGCCAGTTGCGAAGTCAAATGAAATTACATCTACCGGTATACTTCAAGAATGATTTAAAACATTTTCGTAATTGCCAGATTACAAAATGTGAAAAAATAAGCTGAAATGGAGTTAAAAGTGTAAATAGAGGGGGGATTTCGTTTTATGGAGCGTTCTTACTGCAATACTAAAGCACATTTGATTTGTTAGTTAAAAAGAATTAGCCCAAAAATGGATGTGTGCAAGGTAATAATATTTACTAGATAAGTTAACAAAGCATATAATCAATGAGTTCGATTTTAATTTGTTTTTAAGATATTTGTTTCAAGGATAAATAAACGCAACTAGATATTCTTATAATTCTATTCATTTCATTAAAAATGGTATTTAAATACTTGTTTTTAGAAACATTAGAATTCCAAATAATTCGTTTATTCATAATAAAATAAAAACTATTTATTTATCATATAAATCAACAAAGTTGATATTTTCCTCTTTTTCAAAACCCAAATTCAAAAAATCGAAGATATTATCATCATGGTTGCGAATCAAGATTAACTCCTCGGAGTAAATATTATTTAATAAAATTGTATAATCTCGAAAATTAAAGATAATTTATCAAATCTGAAAATCGTCATCAATAAATCTAATAACAAATCATCAATAAATCTAATAACAAATTTAATCCTAACAGCATAATTTTTTTCTTCATAATAGTGTAAAAATAAGTTAATTAAAGAGATGAAAAATTAGATCCTTGTGGTTTTTCTATGTTTATGATCCATATATAAAAAGATTAATTTTGATTTTACATATATATATAATATTAGTTTTCTAGCTAAATACAGACTCTAACTGGTAAATTGAATTGGCATAAGCTTTCACTGTAAAAATTTTCTGGATTAGGATTTTCCACAGTTATAACTGTAATTCTCAAAAATAATTAATAATAATAGTGACATTCTAATAATCAATTTTGGTGAACTAATATCATGACACTTTTTATAGGCTTGCTAAAAATTATTTGAGGCCCTTTTCTACTAACTTCTAATGAGCATAATGTTTTGAAAAATGGATAATAAAAGTATATGAAGTGCGGCTATTAATTTCCAAGACTCATCTAAATAGGCTATGGAAACTGTCTTCCGAATTGCGTAACCATTTGGAATTTTTCTATATTTNGTACCGCGCATTGACTCGCGTTTGCTTTGGTGCCTTTCATTTCTTGTGGTGCCTCTCATTTTTAAAGGCACATTAGTTATGTGCCTCTAACACGAGAAAATGAAGGGTACTTTTAGCTTGTGCCTTTTATTTAAGAGGTACAGTTTTTAGAGTGTAATGAGCATAATGTTTTTAAAAATGGATAATAAAAGTATATGAAGTGCGGCTATTAATTTCCAAGACTCATCTAAATAGGCTATGGAAACTGTCTTCCGAATTGCGTAACCATTTGGAATTTTTCTATATTTACTCCGCATGCTACTGCACACTTCCGAACTAGGCTTTAAAAATTTCTAGAATTTAAGTTCTGTTATAAATGTTCTTCAATTATACCGTTTTCAACTTTAGAGTTTTTTTCCTTAGCAAATTTCTAGGTTTTAGAAATAAAAGTATCACAGTGGACTTGATCGTAATGACCCGGTTCCCAGTAGAACACAGAAGTCAAGGCTGACAGAAGGCTGTCAGTAAACGGATGGATGGCCTTCATCAGCCGCGTAGGAGCCGAGGGTGCGCGGTATCGGTTCTCGTTGAACTGTTCTACAGTAAAGTGCTCGACCAGCCCTCGCTGCGATTCGAACCCGATTCACCTCAACAGAAGGTGAACACTCTATCCAAATAGCCATCACAGCTCAAATACCATTTATTTTATTTTATAACCGTCATAGAACAGCCGACTCAATTTTTGGGTTTGCGACTACTAATGCTCAACTCCGTAGCTTTGTAATTTTGAACCCTTTCCAGAAGACAAGGAAACTCCTGCATCAAGTATTGGGAGAAATTTGACTGCGTAGAGGACTTTCTAATGGAACTAACCCGCATTTGCGTTACATGGAGAGGAAGACCACGAGAACATCGCGAGGTTAGCCTGACGGCACGGGGACTCCAACCCATGATCCGTCTACCACTGAAGATATTTCTCGTGAGCCTTGTGGTCGGTGCAAGCCGGATGCGAAATTCGTATCGACTGGGATTCGAATCCGGTTCGCCTCATTGGATGAATTTAAAAAAATTCTATTTTTTCGAAGGAAGCTTCAGTTACATGATCAAAAGATTACTTAAAAAAATATAACGTAGGTTTCAAGTATCGAGCGCATCGATTCAGTAGAACAAGAGTTAGCATTTCTATTTTAACCATCTTTTGTTTTCCGGAATCAGCACCTGGACATTAATAACCACACCTTATATATTAAGGCAAGTTATTATGAAACATGCTGTATTTTTGCATACATTTATTTTGTAGTGTTGGATGCATCAGGAAAACTTCCCAGCAGTTTCTTTGGTCAAACAATGATCGACTATGGATCTCTAGAAGACTGCATCAAAATAAAGGCAATTTCAAACGATGGGGCTGGATTATTTACAGGCAAGTATTGTATGATGCATTTGCGTCATCCTCTCTTCCAAACACCGAACCATAACCCTCAATTTGAAAAGAGCTACAATCAAGCATTCGGTGTACCTCCTGACTGGGTGAGTTTTTGTTTATTTATTTCGAAATTTATTTTCGATATGACTATTTCATTAAGCAAAACGCCAGTTATTATTTACTGTTTTTTTTTATTTTTTAAAACGAAAACAAATGCTTTATAAGTGCCATAGTTAATATAAAACCAAACAAAAGACACAAAAGCTTCTACCAACTTGGTGGTGATTAGTTCAATTTAGTGGTTAGTTTAGGTAGCATCATTGAAAGTATTAAGCATATTTTTGGTCGCTTCGGATATCTTAATTTGGATATGATATAGTGATATTTATCCTAGAAAAATGAATAAAATCGTTTAGGAAAAATTGATTTATTAAGTAAATATTAAATAGAATATGGCCACAAAGGCCTACAGTCCAATCGCCAATGATTAGAAATTGAAAGTAAATGAATTGTTTCCAAAGGGCAGTTAGTGACATGGAAAGAGATCGATGATTGGCGATTTATCGAAAGATATCATAGCCAAAAATAAAGCCAACCTCAAAAAATCAATATTAAATTTGATAATAATTCGGCGAAAGCGAAGTACCAAAGAGACTTAGTATAACCATGTAAACTGAAACATTTTTTGTGGTAAGAAATAAAGAATAAGGAGTTATAAATTGATTTTTGTTATCGATTTAGTCGCGACATTGAATTAACGAGTCTTACATTAGTATTGAAGTAAAAAGTCATGTCGCCTAGTATACTAACCACGACTTTAGAAAGGGTTAAACTACTGGCAAAATTACCAAAAGTTCAGAAAGCTTCATATTTTAAGAGTCTACCACTTCATAAAATATGTAGTTGGCCACTCTGGAATGCCTAAAATATCCTTTAACTTGTTATTTATTGACTTTGTACCAATAGGGTTAATAAAAAAAAATGCATGCAGTCAAGTCTTTTAAGTGATTACTGAATAACTTTAAAGCTTACCGATTCCTAAACAATTTGAATCACATCACTGAAAGAAAGTCAATTATAAAAACTCCCCTAGCAACAATTATACCTTGGCCCCAATTTGGCTCAAAATTGGTTCAATATGGGTCCTATATCAACATGCACCAATGAACCAATATTGGGTTGTCTAGATTTTTTAATATTGGCCTATATAGGGTTAATATTGGCCTATAGAGTCTGAATATTGGATATAAAATATCGGGTCAGTTTGAAAATTCTATATAAGGCCGATATTGACTGTAAAGTGGCAGTAAAATATTGGACAGTTCTATATATGCGCCAATATCGGAAAATAACGGTCTTTAGAACCTTTGTTGAGACAAAATTCGTGAATATTGATCCAATGAGGGTCAAAGTTATTTTGCTGTTAGGGTCATAGTGCTTGTTGAAAACTACAATGATTAAGAGAAGGTTTCGTTCAAAATTAAGCTGCTGTAGCTGTCTCATAGTAAGAAGATTTATAATAGAGTCTGCGCATGGAAATTATAAAGAAAAAGATGTGTTCTAAATTAAACTGGCACAGTTGTATGAGAATTTAATATATAATCTGAAACTACCTTCATGTATTTAAACTAAATGTAACTATCAGATTTCAATCTGTAAAAATAGTCATTGTGAGATATAGCATGTGATTTCTTTGAAGCAATTAACCTCTAAAACCTATAAAATTTCTAAAACAACGATTTTTATTTTTGGTACTAAAATAAATAATTTAAATGCATTCTTACTTTTTAAAAAAATATTGTATATGTAGTTGTAATTTTTTTTGTAGATTAGATACGATATTGAAAATGACTTACCACTAAGATTTGGTTTCTATGGAGGAATTTGCATGCCATCATCATGCACCGATGAAGACCTAAACAAAGCGATCAGTACTCGTAAGATATTGTTTATTCACAAATTAAATCTTTGAATATGTATATGTTACCGTGGATGACCAAAATCAAGAGAATGTCGACTTTCACCATCAACAATCACATAGTCACTTTGGTGAATGTTCTAAATACTATTTGTTATATCCGATTTAATAGTTATTTATTCGTTGATATTATTATATTTAATCGGTACTTTAATATCTGCTGAGGATAGATGAGGAGAAACATCAGTGTTCGGAGTACCGTTTAAATGCATACCGGGAAGTGACACTTGATCTTAAAAAACACTGATGGATGTAGGGCATACCGTGCAAATGTATATAGGGCAGTGGCACTTAACTAGACCTAGTATGTATTCCATCATTCTTGAATGTTGACAATTATTCTGTGATTGTCAACATTCACCGGTGGAAGTCAACAACCACCCATTTCTGTCATTTCACTGTAACACAAACATTATCCCCCACCTTTTTGAAATTTCAAACCAGTTATAATTTTTTCAAGTGTTTGCTATTTTACTTGTAACTTTATATGCATAAACCTCCCATGAAAATTGTGACATATTTTTAGACTTTTCCTCACTATACATTACGAAAGAAGCAGATTGATCTATTTTTATTCAAAAAATGCAGGTATCCAGCTTTTCAACCTCTTATTTTATATTGAGATTTAAAATCACTACAGTTAGATAAATTTGATGTTTTGAATCATCTGCTTTACCAGCAATAAAATAAAATAGACTTGATATCAATTCAAAATATATTTCGTTTGGCGTTTTATTTTCTAACTCAGCTTACAATACTATTTGGTTACGATAACGCATAATGAAGCTGAATGCATAATACCGTTGAAACATAAATACAATATTAAAACCAAAGTTGGACGAAACTAATTATTACAGTAATCAATTACTGGTAATCATGAATACAGCATATCACGATTTTGATTACAAATGTAATAGTAAATACAATTATAAACTACAGTAATAAATAACTTGTAATCGTGATTACAACTCAGCATTATTTTGACTACACGTAAACAAAATATGACGCATGGCTCTACGCTGTAGATGAAATAGAATAGAATACAGACTGAATATGAAATATTTTGAGTTTTTTCTACCTTTAAAAATATCAGTTACTGATATACACTGGTGTAGGAAATTAAGAGAATTAAGCAGACTTGTTCGATTATCTCTAGAACTACTGGAAAGATTTTAATGAAATGTGATATTTACATACATTGATACAATAAAAAACAAATAAACATTCAACAATTGTTAATACACACGCATGATCGTGCGTAACACTCGTTAGAGTCGAAAGGTATGAAAATCGCCACAGGACAATTCAGGACAATCGCCACAGGAAATTATAATCTTCTTTTCTTCAAGTATGAAATCACACTACAAGACCTGTAAGAGGGAACCATACCCCCTATTAACCATTTTTTTATTTTCGTTTATTCAGCATCCGCTGTTTCATACTTTGCGATTCCAACTAGTGTTACGCACGATCATGCTTATGTATTACAATTGTTGAATGTTTAATTTTTTTTGCATTGTATCAATGTATGTACATATCACATTTCATTAAAATCAGTCCAGTAGTTCTAGAGATAATCGAACAAGTCTGCTCAATTCTCTTAATTTCTTACACAAGTGCAGATTAAGCAAATACTTCCGACTCTGGCCTAATAACTAAATTGATTTTCATGCAGTTTCTTTTCTCAGTTTCAGAACCGTTGAATTTAGATGTTACTCTCACGGACTGTCAGGTAGAGGAACCTCTAAGATTCCCTGTTTCAGCAATACTTTCTATGTAAGTAGAATATATAGATCAAAATCGAATGTAATAATTTGAAATTTGTAATATGAACGTCTTCTGATGATATATTAGATTCTTTAAATATAATATACAGAGTGTTTCATGAATACCTCTCTTAATATATATTTTTTTAACCTTCGTCAAAAATGAAGGCAGAAACTCATACACATTAGAAACATATGTGTATATATAATTGTGGCAGTCGTATGAGCAACACAAACTGGTTCAGGACTTTAAAAAAAGCAAATTAATTTAATTTAATCATTATGTGATGATGAACGAAAGAGAGTGACACAAAATCGTCGTATTGCTCCATAGAAGTTAGGTGAAATCTTGCAAGGAAAATCAGTAAATTATCTCATTTTAGGGGAATAAGGGAAATCTTAGTAATTGTAATTGGTTTATTAAATAGGTCGCGAATTTCCACAAAGAGCCAAAGGAAAAATTTCTTACTTTTAAATAATGCATACTTGAACCAAAAATAGATAAAAGGACAGGATGTGAATTTAAAAGTATGCGAAAGCGTTTCGTTTTGAATAATAAATTAAGAAAAGAAATGACATAAAAAGATTAATTGAACCTTTTTATGTTACATTCACAAATATATACAAATATATATATATATATATATATA
>NC_092210.1:3482312-3486616 GCF_043381705.1 Parasteatoda tepidariorum
TATATATATATATATTTACGACACTGAAATGTAAATTTACTAAGGGAACAAGGTTTAGGAATGTTAAAGACACCAGGAACTAAGGCAAGAAACAACGTGAATGAAGAATAAATAAAACTACAGAAATAGGCATGCTATAGTTTCGGTTCTTCGGCAAGAATTTTCCTCGAAGTCAAAACATCAAATAACAGTAGAAAGAGAAAAACCCGTGTAAATGGGTATCGCGAACGAGGACAGAGAAACATGCTAGAACAGAAAAATAAAATAAGAGAGATAAGAAAAAGATGTTAGGGGGTCCGTTGTTTGCAAAAAAAAATTAAATTTGAAAATATTTCCAATCATTGGGAAAGAGTGGGATCAATACTAAGAGTGGAAAGGGTGGGAAGAGTGGATTCCGAAGATTGGGAAAGAGTGGAAATATCAATTATTAAATTTTTGTATATTTTTTTAAAAAAATACGAGATGATTCCCAGACATCGAGTTTTTCAAAAGAAACTTTACTATGTAGGGCAAAATTTAACGATATTTAGAAAGTAGTTTTAAAGCTGTCTCTGAAAAATTTTACAGCCGATTAAAGAAGCGACTCTCCTCAGATGGAGATTGTTTTCAAGCATCTTAAATAGTCATGCAATTCACATAATATTTTAAGGATTTATTAGACCGATTCAGGAAATTAACAGCCGCATCTTTTGTTATCGAAATAATTTGTTTTCGTTTAATTAAATTAAACAAAAAAATAAAAACATTTTCAGGATTTTTCTAGTTGTTTTGTTACTTGTTTGCGCAAGTGGTACAATACTGGATTTAAAGGACAGAAAAAGGAAGGAAAATAAGCTGAAATATCCGGAAAGTAAGTTATTACTTTTGTGTATTTTATTAAAAGTTTATAACCACGGATATTCACAATTCGTGGCCTACTAGAAAATATGTAAGAATTTAAGAATCTGATAGTAAAAACTGCAAACGGATTTTTTGATGATAAATAAGTAAAAAAAATGTTCAATTCGAAAAAAGCGAATAGGAATAAAAGGCCAAAAAAATTTTAAAAGAACTTTTTTTTATATTTTAAGCTGTTTAAGTTGATTTTAACATTAGATAACTAAATATTTTTTCCAATGCCCAATCGAGTGACACTCGTTATATCATATAAAGATATCAGTAGGGCAGATTTGTTGGCCACTCTTTCAGGGGCCCCATATTAGGTAGCCAACGTTGCTCCCACTGTGAGGACAGAGAATGAGGAATATCCAATGCCTTGTCCGGGATTCGAACTGAGGACTTTTCTGGTGAGAGGTCAAGACCCTGACTACTACACAGTCCGGTCGGTGCTTAACTAAACATTCATCCAGTCGAATCTCACCATTCGCAAAGTCAGAATTTTACCGTGCCACTTTTTTAGAACATCTAATGGTTAAAAAAAATATGTCTAAAAAGAGGCTCATTGAAATGGAGGGGACATAAGAACCCTTTGAACCATGGTTGAAGTTTCAAACTGTATTTATAGCTTTACCATCAAAGCCAATAGCAAGTAATTGCTTTACGTCAAATTTTTTTTCTTCAAATGCTGATAATTTTTTTCAGCTGTTTTTGAACGATTGTTGATTGTCATAGATATATTTTAACGGGGTCAACCCTCAAATTATAAGAGGTAGCCGCAGTCTGAGATATATAGTCTCAATATTTAGGTCAAGAGAGTGCTCCATAGTTTGGACCCTTATATATCTCTAGAACATTTTAGGTGAATTGAAAAATACTTGATCACAGTTATAAAATTCGCTTATCCAATAATAATTCCATGCAAAGAAAATTAGAATTGCAAAGAAAATTTATCATTTTATTTAATAATACTATTTATTTAATAATAATTATTATTCTATTTAATAAATATTTTTGAATAGGCAATAAGGAATTTGAATTTCATTTTAAGGAATATCATTTTGCGTGGTAAAATGCTAAATTTGAGCAAAATGGGTTCAAAAGTTTCTGAAAATTTAATTTTCATGAAATAAAAAAGTGAGATGTTTAAAATTCGATTTCTCAGGAACTATTTGACCAATTTTGTTCAAATTTGGTAATTTTCATTGTGAAATAATGCTCTTTAAATTGATGCAAAAAACTGCATACTTTACAATTCCAAATTCTTAGACAATCTATTATATGTCTCATCATCTCTTACGTGGCTCCCAAATTTTGGCTGTATTTCTTTTCCGCCGGTGGCAACATTTGCCTTGTTTTGAAAANAAGTTTCTTTTCACAACACTTAAATATTTACTTTATTTTCTTCTTATATCAGTCGGAAAAGAATTCTGTTAGGTTAAAAAACATTTCGCTTAAAAAATAACGAATTCTAAAAGAAATAAAAATAAACAATTTAAAAAATAAAAATGCTGTTGGCAACCATAGAATTTTTTGAAAGTTATCAACATAAATCAAAATGACATAGAAGCGCAACTGGATCAAAATTATGATACCTGAGCTCTTGACGCAACAAATCCTTCAATTCTATAAGTGTTGTATCGCCAGTCCTGTATAAAATAAAAAACTTATAGTTGTTCTGCTTTTGAACACAGATGAAAACACAAAATGATGGGCTTCATCAACAATTACTTTTCTCAACAACTGAAATTTAGAATAGTGTGATTAAGTAAAATATGTGAACTGTTTGCAATTTCAAATTAATATTGAAATGTACAGGTTTAGAATTTTCTACAGTGAAAAGTTTTCGGAACTTCAGTATTCAAAAGCTAGACGTTAAGAACGTACCCAAGCGAGCGAAGCGAGCATTGGATTGCGCAGCAATCCGAAATGAACTGCGAAAGCAGTTCCGGGGGTTGGAGAGCGCCAGCGAGCAGGGGGCGAAGCCTCCTAGTTATTAAATATAATTATAAGACATAATCAACATTTACTAAAAACTATTTTTTGCTTAATGATTATCTTTGGACAAATGAATTTTATAATTGTGTGCAAAAATGTTTCAATTCGGTTAAACAGTTCTCGGGATAAAGTTAAGTACGCAAAAAGTAAAATTAACATTACGGAGCCCAAACTTTGGAGCGCTCTCCTGACAAAACTATTGGGGCCCTATTTCCCAGATTGCGGCTACCCCCTATGTTTTGGCGGTTAGAAATCCAAATCAGTCGAAAAACGTGTAGGCTTCTTCAGCGAAAGTACGTTTTTGTGCCTATTGTATGTGCCTATTTGTGCTTATCGTAGCTTAAAATATCATCTGCACTTATTAATTGGCTTTTTTGAGATCATCATCTAGAGCAGTGTTTCCCAAAGTGTGGTACGCGTACCCCCAGGGGTACGGGAACAGTTTAGCTGGGGTACGCGTTCTTATGCGAAATATCTTGCAACAAACGAAAATTTCAAAAAATTTTATTTAAAAATAAAGTTAGCCATTAATATTTACGATAACGTACTTTTCTATTGGCTATTCTTTGCAGAGTTAACAGTTATTAGTTATATCAACAGCCAGGTGTGATTTTTAACTTTTGTGCAATTTTTTATAGTAAAAAATACATTCATTTTTTTATTAGTGGTACACAGCTTTATGAAAAATTTAGATAGGGTGCACAAAAGTCATAAGTTTGGGAAACACTGTTCTGGAGCCATTAAAATTGAATCCTAGAAAGCGAAAATCCGATCATTAGATCAAAGTTGTTAAGAGGTCCGTTTTTTTTGTTTTTTTTTTTAAATTTTATTTTGTTGTTGCATTGTACATATAGTTATCTACATTACATTAAGCTATACATTTTAACGAATATTTCGTCTTTGTCAGGTTTAACCCGGCAAGTTCTGAAAGGTTTTTCGCTTTATACTAATACGAAAGAGTTATTTGCGGAGAACGTCAAGAAAACATCTTTAGACTACCTTAATGGACTTCGGGTTCTACTTTGTGTATTGACCGTATGGGCACATGCCATGATATATCCGACTTTTTGGAAGGAATTGCGTTATAGTAAGTATATTTAACAATAAACATACCACAACCGGTCAAATGACCATTGAAGAACATTTGCATGGAAAATGCGCTTATCATCTTATCGTTTTTGCACATTTCACTTCATGACTTTTTCTAACAATTATATACAGTTAATATTCTATTATTATTACTTTTTGTATTTTGTTCACTTCGAATAATACTTGTCGTATACCTATTTCTACCACAACGGGTCATTTGACAGGGAGAACTATTTATTGCTTTATAAGGTTATCCGATCAGAAATTATGATGTAATGCGTGTTAAACATGTTGCATTCGATTGCTTGCACATTTCTGCAAAGACTGCTGCATACTTTACA
>NC_092210.1:3486780-3488203 GCF_043381705.1 Parasteatoda tepidariorum
GCGAAAAGAAATTTTATAATTACCTAAATTTAAAATTATTTTCACATTGAAACTAGCTTTATTTAAGGATTTTTTCACACTTGAAAACCCTAAGTCAACCTCGATTTGAGGTTTTTATATAGAAGGTTGTTTTCTAAGGTATTGTAATGTACGTAGAATAGAGCAGATTGTCCAAGTTCTTGTTTTAAGGTTAGAAGGTTTACACGTAAACCGCATGGCAAACCATTTTAGGTTTACGTTAAAAGTTTTTTACTGAGTGAAAATAAACCTTATTTGGCTATCTGGGTCACTAACGATGAGATTAAATTTTCTAATACATGAAAAAATTCTGTCTATGTAGACTTTGCTGTAGACACACTGATGTTTAAAAAAGTAACAGAGAGTGGATTTCTAGATCATAACCCTTCTGAATATAATTTTTTCAGTATGATCCATATTGTATCAAAAACATTTTTAATTTTTTTTTTCCTTTTGTAGGAAATTTTCACTTAATATTCGAATTTATGGATTATATTTTGGAAAATAACGGCCCAGTTATGGTGGACTGCTTTATTACTATCAGGTACTTAAAATATATTGTACTCTATCTTTACCCTGTTAGTACGCTTTCTAGGTTTCCAATAATAATTTACTTAAAACGCACAATATTCGAAAAGTATTGAAATTCCTAAATATCTCAAGGAACGCACATCGGAGCAAAGAACTGAAAATACGCATCATATCAAACACTTGTACATCTGGTTAAAAGTATACTAATACGCATCGGATAAAATATCTGAAAATATACATCGGGTCAAAAATGTACTAATGCACATTGGATAAAAAAAAAATCTAAAAATGCGCATCAGATCAAAATTATAAAAATAAACCAGTGAAATATATTTAAACAATGTACTCAATGATACCAAACTCGACCTCAAAATCTCAGGTCAAGAGATAGCAATTTCAAAATTTTAAATAAGAACCGTCATTTTGGTATCAGAATTTTGAAAATATTTCACGTGATTTAGTTTTAAAATTCTTGACGTTTGACTGTTTCCATATTATCAATCACCCTGTATGCTCTTCAGGAGCAATGTCAAAAATTTATTTTCTCTCCTGTTCATTTAATCAATATGAATCAAAAGTTTAATTTTGATCAATGTTTTAATTAATATCAAGATTTTCTCCGAATTAAACAATATCACGCTTTGAATTATGATTTGGAGTGCAAGAAGGAATACTCGTATTAACGCTTATTTTCAGACAGAGTAGACTAAAGAGTACTTTACTTTATCAAAAAATTCTACAAAAATACACAACTGAGAAACATTGACATATTTCAATCTTTAGAGATCGAAAGCTTTGTGACAGACTTAAGGACAAAATTTTAAGGATTTGTAACTTTTAACAATTTTTTTATTAACAGTTTACATAATTTTTC
>NC_092210.1:3488703-3494879 GCF_043381705.1 Parasteatoda tepidariorum
TCCTAATAAGAAAATTTATAATAGATCATGCGCGTGGAAATTATTAGTAATATATATAATCTGAAACTGCCTGCGTAACCTTTCGTGGTTTTCCACTCCATGTAATGCTAATGCAGGTTAGTTCCATCAAAAAGTTCCCCGCGAAGACGAATTTCTCCCAATACTTGATCCAGGCATTCCCTTGTCTTCTGTATTGGGTTCAAAGTTACAAGACTACGGAGTTGAACATTAGTGATCGTAAACACAAAATTGGATTGGCTGTTCAACGAAGGTTATAAAATTATAAACTACATTAATAAATAACTTGTAATCGTGATTACAACTTAGAACTATCTTAATGACACGTAACCAAAATACATAATTACTTGCAATCATTATTACCCGTAGCATGATTACAAGTAATCAAAATTTAAGATTAAAAATCATCTACCTGCATGTATTAAAATTAAGGGTACAGGGGACCTTCAAATTTGAAAAAAAGTGACCATAATTTCGATTTGGAGATTTTTATTATTTCAAAAAATAGACGTTATAAGCTTTCAAAAAAAAAATTTTGGAAATCGAACCTTTTCTTACTGAGTTATGAGGATTTTAATTAGGCCACGCCAATTTGTTTACATTCAGAAAACAGAAGTCAGTAGCTTGAAGCAGCCGATTTTTTTAGTTTCGTTTTAAGCTAAAAGAGCTTTATATTATTCAAAATACAAGAAAATTAGTGATGATCAAAATTATGTAAGATTAGAAGGACCCTTCTATTGTGCTGGAGGATTTTAAGAAAATTTTCTATATTTGACTCGCACACAATTAGTTTTTACATTTACATTTGAATCAATGTTTCATTCTTCGTTTGATATATCATTCATATTTTTTAAAATAAATTAATTTCATGCTTACTTACTTATTTTATGTTATTACTTTAGTGAATTTATTTGCACTAAATTTTGAATAAGTAAATATGCTTGTTGAGTACGTTTGTGTATTTCTTTTCATAGGCACATATTAAGTTGAATTTTCATCCATTTCAACATAATTATGGAGATAAAAGTACAGATATATGCTTAATTAGTCATTTTTCAGATATTATACACAGCTAATAGTGCTATTTTAAATACATTTAAAAAAATGCTATTTTCTCAAAATGAAATTTTTACGGATTTTTGTGTTTTCGAAATGCTCTATTTGTCTCAATTTTTTTTTTTTTTTTTTTTTTTTTTTTTTTTTTGGTTGAAACTTGTTTTATGTGTACTATGTATGTATGTAATTAAAACTTACCATGTTTTGTCACCTAGAATTTTGATAAAATTTGTTTAAAGTAAAAAAAGTTTTAAGATTTTTAAAATTTTCATGAAATGCATAAAAAATTTGTTTTTTGAGCTAGAGCAATATAATTAGCCACTGAATGATGGTAACTTTTATTTGGAAATCAAAAATGAGTCATATAAAAAAAGTATGATTCTGCGGTGAATTTTAAGCCGCATGGAGTGTTTTGACCTTATCGGATTTTATGCTATTTTAAAAGTTCAATACCTTTAAAAATTATTAATCAAATTACATGAAATTTTGTATACAGCTTTTTAAAGATATTATGAGTAAATACTATGAGCTTCATAAATGTAGCATAAAAACTCTGAAAGTTGGTTTTTAAGGTACCCTTAAGTGTTACTCTCAGATTTCAATTTGTAAAAAAAAATAGTCATTGTGAGATATTGTTTGTGATTTCCTTTTGAAATAATTAACCTGCAAAACCTTGAAAGTAAATACAATTCCTATAATAACAATTGCTATTTCTGATAATTAAAATAAATAATTTCAATGCATTCTCACTTTTAGAAAAATATTATATATGTAGTTTTATTTTTTTTTTGTAGATCAGACACGATATTGAAAACGACTTACCACTAAGATTTGGTTTCTATGGCGGAATTTGCATGCCATCATCATGCACTGATGAAGACCTAAACAAAGCGATCAGTACTCGTAAGATATTGTTTATTCACAAATTAAATCTTTGAATATGTATATGTTAACCGTGGATGACCGAAATCAAGAGAATGTCGACTTTCACCGTCAACAATCACATAGTCACTTTGGTGAATGTTCTAAATATTTGTTATATCCGATTTGATATTCATTTATTCTTAGATATTATTATATTTAATCGGTACTTTAATATCTGCTGAGGATAGATGAGGAGAAACATCAGTGTTCGGAGTACCGTTTAAATGCATACCGGGAAGTGGCACTTGATCTTAAAAAACACTGATGGATGTAGGGCATACCGGGCAAATGTATATGGGGCAGTGGCATTTAACTAGACCTAATATATATTACCAAAGGGACTATGTGATTGTCAACATTCTCCGGTGGAAGTCATTCACTGTAACATATACATTATCCCCCACCTTTTTGAAATTTGAGACCAGTTATAATTTTTTCAAGTGTTTACTATTTTACTTATAACTTTATTTGCATAAACCTCCCATGAAAATTGTGACATATTTTTAGACTTTTCCTCACTATATATTACAAAAAAGCAGATTGATCTATTTTTATTCAAAAAATGCAGGTATCCAGCTTTTTAACCTCTTATTTTATGTTGAGATTTAAAATCACTACAGTTGGATTTTTATGAATCATCTGCTCTATACCAGTAATAAAGTTAATTAGATTTTATGCCTATTCAAATTATTACCATTTTTTCTTCTAACTCTGTATATAATACTATTTATAGAGTCAAATGTTTAACAATCATGCACAATGGAGCTAGGCGTATAATACAGTAGAAACATAAATAATATCTAAAAACCTGTGTTGTTCAAAAAACATTATTACAGTAATCAATTACTGGTAATCATGATCACAGCCTATCATGATTTTGATTACAAATGTAATAGTAAATACAATTATAAACTACAGTAATAAATAACTTGTTATCGTGATTACAACTTAGCATTATTTTGATTACTCGTAACCAAAATATATAATTACAGGATTTCAAGTAATCAAAATATAAGGTTAAAAATCACTTGCCGTTTTATCTTCTAATTCTGCTTACAATATTGTTATTTTTTTTGCGGTATTTTCAATAATTTTTTTTTAAATATATCCTTCTGAAACCCCGGAGCATAAATGCCATGTCTTTATATCTAGAAAGTGAGTTTGTCTCATTTCTTGCCTCGATAGTTTCTTGCTTTCTAAGTTGGGTTTTAAGTCACAAGAATTCAATGCCATTTAATACATGGTTTTACGCTGCAGATAAATTAAAATAAAATACAGACTGTTTATGAAATATTTTGAGTTTTTTCCTCCTTAAAAAATCTTTTTCAGTTACTGATATAGATTAAACAAATACTTGATACTATTGTCAATAACTAAATTGATTTTCATACAGTTTCTTTTCTCAGTTTCAGAACCGTTGAATTTAGATGTTAATCTCACGGACTGTCAGGTAGAGGAACCTCTAAGATTACCTGCTTCAGCAATACTTTTTATGTAAGTATATTATATAGATCAAAATAGAATGAAATACTTTAAAGTTTGTAACATGAACGTCTTCTGATGATATATTAGATTCCTTGAATATAATATACAGGGTGTTTCCTAAAGACCACTCCTAATATATATATATATTTTAACCTTTTGAAAAATGGAGGAAGAAACTTATACGCATTAGAAAGCCCGCATTTCCTAGCAATGGAGAAAAAACAATAGGGCGTTACTGATTTATATGACTGTTTGGAACATTTTAGTAGGAATAAATATGACTTTTTGCATCGATACGTAGTAATGTAATCAGGTATGTACGCTACATTAAAAATAAAACAAATCGGCAATGTCAATAACTGAATGGAGAGAAGTGCAAATTTCCTAGAATGGTTAAAAAAAATTAACAGTTGCCTGAAAAATTTCAGTTTCAAATGCGAATTTACCAAACATTTTTTTTTTAATACGAATGATACCATATTATCAACCACTTAAAAATTTTAATACTATCAACTGAAAAATTGCACAGAATTATTAGAACATTTTTAGGATTAAATCCGAAAATAAAGCCTCTTATGGCAAAGAGGTCAACGCTATTTTATCAAGACAAAGCAAAATCACCCCAAGTCGATAGTTATGATACCAAAACTTTCAATTGCATTTGAGCTCTCAAATAGTACTTCACCCAATTATACAATTACTAGACGCACTGAAAGATTCTATGTAAAATCTTAATTTTCAAGTGATACTATACAGCTTTATTGTTTTTACGCCGCTGAAACCGGTTTGAATTAGTTTAACTTCGTGCATCAATTGGTTAACATTGCAATGCAATACGTTAAAAATAAACACAAATAGGAAGTATATTAAAAATCTCCTGAAAAAAGCCCATTTCATGTACGTTTAAATATAAAAGTATTGCCTATAAACTCGTGCAAAACATGCAATTATTAAAAAACTGCGGTGCGTCTAATCATTTGGTATAATTATTATAATATAATACCTCATATAATAATTATTCTATATTTATATAATATATCGTCTAATTTATCTAATCGTCTAATTTATATTATCCATCGTCCAATTTAACCAATAGATACAGGAACGTAAACAAGTGCAAACGGCGTCAAAACAATAAAGCTGTATAGAGTATCACCTGATAATTAAGATTTCACATCGAATCTTATAGTGCGTCTAATCATTTGGCCACAGACTGTACATTATCGAGATATGGTGACTATTTTATTACCTATTTACAAAATAAAATGGTACTCCTTTATAATAAAATTGACTAAGAGAAACGTTTAAAGTCACAAATAGTAAAATTTATTTAAAAAAAACTCAAAAGCGTTTCACTGTCACACTTTCATTAGTAGTAGGTAGGAGCAACATCTTTTCCCTTTTCTCAAAGAAGCTACACCAGGAATCTCCATATGACACTCCATACAAATGTCGTCTAGAAAACTGTAGTGCATTTCTCTTTTTTGTTTTCTAACTGAGAAAAGCTATTTAATTACTAGAGACATTTAGGTAAGGATACGTCACTGTGAAAGAAGATTATTATTTTTAGTCTCAGAGTTCTTGACCGATTATTTACTAAAATATATTTATTGTTTATGCTTATGATATGCCATATAAGAAAAATCACTTGTTGATTTAAATCATAGAGTGTGAGTTGCTGAGCTGGACGTGGCTGATTATGAAAGTAGAAAAACAATCTTTATTGTTTGTAAAAATCAGTAATAGTTCGTTTTACAAAATGCGATTAATAATATCTTGCCATAGAAGCCTATTGTTTTCTCATTAATTTTTGCCATAAACCTAGGATGAACTTTTCTTCACAAAGTACCTTAGGAGTTTGCCATACATCCGCGGCAACAGTTCTCCATACCTCTATGGCATAAGGCTGTTGACTTAACCAGAAGGATGTTGATTAAGTTCAAGAAACTTGAGGAAGAAGAGAAAAGAAAGTTCAAGAAGAAGTAATATAAACAGAAATTCGAGGAAAAATGAAAAAAAGCTCGAAAATTGTCATGAAAAAAGAAATAAATGATGATATTCTATAGAACTTGTCTTGCCGTTGACTTGACCACAGTAGAAATTACAGAAATTGAAATACTGTTTTTTCAATTCACACCGTTTCACAATTGAAGTCAATTTTAAATAAACAAAAATTTCTATTAAGATGGACAAAATTATTTGAAAAGTACTATTGTGTTTGCAGGATTGGCTTAAGTAATTCAGTGACAGAAAAAAGTTCTGGAGTGACAGAAAAAACACATTAGCTTCCCTCATCCCACACATTTTAATGAATTAGTGGTATAGTGTGTTTCCATTAGCTTATTATATATGTAAGGTATATAAGCTCCTTCATAAGCTCACTATAACTATATGACGGGTTCCCACTAGATACGTGTATGGGTCCTATAATTTAGCTATATATACACTCTATAACAAAAAAAATCGACGCACCAAGAAGGAGTTGTCCGATTGAAACAAAAATTGGTGGCAATGCACAGAATGGTAAATGATTTAAATTTCAGAACAATTGAATAATTTATTGCAGAGTTACAGTAACAAGTTCAATAAGGTGTTGACCCGCCTCTAGCCTGGATGCAAGCTGCCACACGGCGTGGCATAGACCGATAAAGCTCCCGGATGGTCTCTTGCGGTATTTCCTGCCAAATTCGATC
>NC_092210.1:3495467-3528243 GCF_043381705.1 Parasteatoda tepidariorum
ATATATATGCATAACGCAATAAAGACAAAAAGGATAGCAGAAACGAGAGATTAACGAAGAAAATGAAGAAAAAAAATAATAAGTTTTATTTAGAACTTTTTTTTTTGGATATAATTGTGTGATCTGATGAAGAGATTATATTTTATCCTTATTTTATTTTCCGGATTTTGATATTTTTCTTAAAATTTAATAGTTTAAAAAAAAATTTAAATAATTTTTTAATAACTTTTTTTCTTTTCCTTTAAAAAATATTTATATTTTTTCCATGCTTTCTCTATATTAACTTTTATATATCTACAAGTATATATATGCGAAACTGACAAATTTTATATATCTACAAGTATAAATTTACTTCAGGAACAAGGTTTACGAATGTTAAAGACACCAAGAACTAAAGCAAGAAACAACATGAATGGAGAATAAATAAAATCACAGAAATCGACGTACTATAGTTTCGGTTCTATAAACAAGAATCTACTTCAAAGTCTGAACATCAAATAATAATCGAAATATGAAGAGAGAAACTCGTGTAAATGGGTTTCGCTAACGAGGACAGAGGAACAGTGCTAAAATAGGAAAATAAAATAGGGGAGATTAGAAAAAGGTGTAAGGGGGTCCGTTGTTTGCAAAAAAAATTAAATCAAAAAATATTTCCAATCATTGGGAAAAGTGAGATAATAGACAGATCAATAACTAAATTATTGTAATTTTTTAAATAAAATATGAAAGCTGTCTTTGAAAAATTTTACAGCCGATTAAAGAAGCGAGTCTAATCAAATGGAGATTGTTTTCAAGCATCTTAAATAGTCACACAATTCACATACTATTTTAAGGATTTATTAGACAGATTCTGGAAATTAACAGCATCATCTTTTGTTATCGAAGTAATTTGTTTTCGCTTTATTAAATTAAACAAAAAAATAAAAACATTTTCAGGATTTTTCTAGTTGTTTTGCTACTTGTTTGCGCAAGTGGTACAATACTGGATTTAAAGGACAGAAAAAGGAAAGAAAATAAGCTGAAATATCCAGAAAGTAAGTTATTACTTTTGTGTATTTCATTAAAAGTTTATAACCACGGATATTCACAATTCGTGGTCAACTAGAAAATATGTAAGAATTTAAGAATCTGATAGTAAAAACTACAGACGAATTTTTTGATGATAAATATGTTCAATTCGAAAAAAGCGAATAGGAATAAAAGGCCGAAAAAATTAAAAAAAAAACTTTTTTTTATATTTTAAGCAGTTTAAGTTGATTTTAACATTAGATAACTAAATATTTTTTCCAATGCCTAATCAGTCGTTATATCANTTCGAAAAAAGCGAATAGGAATAAAAGGCCGAAAAAATTAAAAAAAAACTTTTTTTTATATTTTAAGCAGTTTAAGTTGATTTTAACATTAGATAACTAAATATTTTTTCCAATACCTAATCAGTCATTATATCATATAAAGATATCAATAGGGCAGACTTGTTGGCCACTCTTTCAGGGGCCCCATATTAGGTGGCCAACGTTGCTCCCTCTGTGAGGGCAGAGAATGAGGAATATCCAATGCCTTGTCCGGCATTCGAACTCAGGACTTTTCTGGTGTGAGGTCAAGACCCTGACTACGACACAGTTCGGTCGGTGCATAACTAAACATTCATCCAGCAGAATCTCACCATTCACAAAGTCGGACTGTTACCGTACCACTTTTTTAGAACATCTAATGGTTAAAAAAATATGTCTAAAAAGAGGCTCATTGAAATGAAGGATGACATAAGAACCCTTTTAACCATGGTTGAAGTATCAAACTGTATTTATAGCTTTACCATCAAAGCCAATACGAGGGTTGCTATTTATATTTCTGGCTTTGGCAACAGTAAGTGTTGCTAGGCGACCGCAGACGATTTTAATTGAAAGTTTGATATTTTTAAACATAAATTCAGCAGACGATTTACCATTATAGNTCACAATTCGTGGTCAACTAGAAAATATGTAAGAATTTAAGAATCTGATAGTAAAAACTACAGACGGAATTTTTTGATGATAAATATGTAAAAACATGTTCAATTCGAAAAAAGCAAATAAAATAAAAGGTTGAAAAAGTCTTAAAAAAATTTTAGTTTATATTTTAAGTAGTTTAAGTTGATTTTAACATCAGATCATAATATTTTTTCTTTCAATGTCCTCCCGATTGACACTCGCCATTTAGATACCTGTAAGGCAGATTTGTTGACCACTCTTTCAGGGGTACTATATTAGGTGTGCCAACTTTTCTCCCACTGTAAGGACAGAGAAGGAAAGAACATTCAATGCCGTGTCCGGAATTCAAACTAAGGACTTTTCTGATGTGAGATCCACTCTTTGACCACAAAACAGTCCGGTCGGTGCATAAGTAAACATTCATCCAACAGAATCTTACCATTCGTCAGTTTAGCAAATTCGATATGTTACCGTACCTCTTTTTTAGGACATTTAAATGTTTAAAGAATATATCCAAAGGAAGCTCATTGTAATGGAGGGGACAAAATCATCATTTTAACCACATTTCAACATTAAGAACTGTATTTATAGCTTTACCATCACAGCCAATAGAAACAACCCAGAAAGCATGTGACGTTACTGCAACCTTGTGTCGGAATTTTCTTTTTACTGTCACGGAAATGTTCGTACTAAAAACCTTCTTTTCAATAAAGCAAAAATATTGCAGTTTCAAACCTTTCATCCTAAAAGAATTAAAAATTATTTTTTAAATAGTACTGTCACTAAAGGTCCGTCATGACGTTCTAGCTGACGTCACACTAGCGATAGGATCAAATTGCATTGTCCATTAAAATTTCAAGACAAGGTGGATTTCAGCTGAGAATACAAGACTTAACGAAAAGAAACCTTATAATTACCTAGATTTAAGATTATTTTCACCTTGAGACTAGCTTTATTAATGGTTTTTTTTTTCACTCTTGAAAACACTAAGTCAACCTCGATTTAAGGTTTTTATGTGGAAGGATGTTTTCCAAGATGTTGGATTTGGGTAATGTGCGTAGAATAAAGCATATTGTCACAAATCTCGTTTTAAGGTTAGAAGGTTTACACGTAAACCGCATAACAAACAGTTTTAGGATTACATTAAAAGGTTTTTGCTGAGTTAAAATGGACCTTATTTTGATATCTGGGCAATCGCTTCCCGTCAAATTGATTTATTTTTCAAATATTGATACATTTTTTCAATTATATTGGATTCATAACTATTTTACGAGTGTCTCGCGTGTGGTAGATATATTTTACCCAGTTCTTAAATTATGTGCTCTGTCTATGTTGTCCTTTCATGCATTTTTAAACAAAATTTTCTTGAAATAAGAACTGCGTTTTTCTCCTATCGAAATATATTCCTTACACGTTGACGCCGTTGTGTTTATTTTGAAGTATATGTTTAATTACTAAGTTTGCGTTTTCTACGCTAAATAGTTCACGCAAAGACGCAATGACAGTTGTTTCCCTGTTTGAAATTCTTTCTTTCACTTATTACAGCATTAGCAAGAAGCAACAGGCATCACCTGTTTTTTAATGTTTTAATGTAAAATTACTTTTTAAGATACACTTTTATAACTGAATAGGCAAATAAAATCGGTATTTCTACGTGTGTTTAATATTTTAAGCATTTTACGCCCTTCTGTTTTTAAATCTTTCTGTTTCTCTTAAGCAAGTTCAGTATTTCTAGTAGGTTGTTGGTCATGCAAAAAATTTTAGATCTGTAGCAGTTTTTATTTTTATTTTTAAACTTACAATCAGTGTTTACAGCACAAATACGGATACTTTGGTTTTCACGAAATCAAGAGAAAATGATTGTGCGCTTACATGTTTAGCTTCAAACAGCTTTGATTTAGCATCAGCCATGAATCCTTAACTTATTTTCTTAAAGCTATACTTTTGGCAATAAAATCAAATTGTAATAGGTGTATGATAGTTTCCATTAACTGTACTATTCAAATATAAGGAGATCAGTATACATTGATTCGAAGAAGTGTACAACTGAACTAAGAACGAGGAAAAGCTGCTTTAAGAGAAAAAGCTAAGAACGTCAATTTTTGCTTATTTCAAAAAACTTAAGAGCTTATGCGTGACCTTTTTTTATCCAATGCAGGCATATGAAGGGCAAATTTGTTGGCCACTCTTTCAGGGGCACCCTATTAGATGGGCCAACGTTGCTCCCACAGTAAGGACAGAGAGAAGGAAAATGCCTTGCGAACCTTTCTGATGCAAAGGCAGTTCCCCAACACCTACACAGTCCGGCCGGCTTATACGTGACCTAAAAATTTTAAAAAATAACTATTATTTTGTCATATTAAAAGANCACCCAATGACTACTTCTTATTCCCACACATCAAAAATAAATTACGTGGACAACGATTTTCGACCCCCGAAGAAGCGGTTGATGCATTCAAAACGCATGTTTTGGAGTTACCTCAATCGGACTGGAAAAAGTGCTTTGAAAATTGGTTCAAACGCATGCAAAAGTGCATTGATCATCATGGAGAATATTTTGAAAAACAGTAAAACCAATTTCGATCCTACATATTTGTTTTTTCATTATTAGGCCAGAAATATAAATAGCAACCCTCGTAGCATGTAAATGCTTTACGTCAATTTTTTTTTTCTTCAAATGCTGATAATTTTTTTCAGCTGTTTTTGAACGAATGTTGATTGTCATAGATATATTTTAACGGGGTCGACCCTCAAATTATAGAATGTAGCCGCAGTTTGAGAAATATAGTCTCAATATTTTGGTCTGGAGAGTGCTCCAAAGTTTGGACCCCTTATATATCTCTAGAACATTTTAGGTGAATTGATAAATATTTGCACCCAGTTATAAAATTCTTTTATCCAATAATAATTCCATGCAAAGAAAAATAGCTTTTAGTATTACTTTTTTATCATTTTATTTAATAATACTATTTATTTAATAATAATTACTGCTCCATTTAATAAAAATTTTTGAATAGGAAATAAGGAATTTGAATTTCATTTTAAAGAATGTCATTTTGCGTGGCAAAATGCTAAATTTGAGCAAAATCAGTTCAAAAGTTTCTGAAAATTTAATTATCATGAAATAAAAAAGTCAGATGTTTAAAATTCGATTTCTCAGGAACTATTCGACCAATTTTGCTCAAATTTGGTAATTTTCATTGTAAAATTATGTTCTTTAAATCGATACAAAAAACTGCATACTTTACAATTCCAAATTTTTAGACCATTATTAAATATAATTATAAAACATAATCAACATTTACTAAAAACTATTTTTTGCTTAATGATTATCTTTCAACAAATTAATTTTATAATTGTGTGCAAAAATGTTTCAATTCGGTTAAACAGTTCTCGAGATAAAGTGAAGTACGCAAAAAGTAAAATTAACATTACGGAGCCCAAACTTTGGAGCGCTCTCCTGACAAAACTATTTGGGCCCTATTTCCCAGATTGCGGCTACCCCCTATGTTTTGGCGGTTAGAAATCCGAATCAGTCGAAAAACGTGTAGGCTTCTTCAGCGAAAGTACGTTATTGTGCCTAATTTCGTAGCTTAAAATATCATCTGCACTTATTAATTGGCTTTTTTGAGATCATCCTCTAGAGCAGTGTTTCCCAAAGTGTGGTACGCGTACTCCCAGGGGTACGGGAACAGTTTAGCTGGGGTACACGTTCTTATGCGAAATATCTTGCCACAAACGAAAATTTCAAAAATTTTTATTTAAAAATAAAGTTAGCTATTAAAATTTAGGATAACGTATTTTTCTATTTGCTATTTTTTGCAGAGTTAACAGTTATTAGTGATATCAACAGCCAGTTGTGATTTTTAACTTTTCATTAACCATTCATTTTTTTATTAGTGGTACACACAGCTTTATGAAAAATTTAGAAAGGGTGCACAAAAGTCATAAGTTTGGGAAACACTGCTCTAGAGCCATTAAAATTGAATCCTAGAAAGCGAAAATCCGATCATTAGATCAAAGTTGTTAAGAGGTCCGTTTTTTTTCTTCTTCTTTTTTTTCTTTTTTCTTGTTTCATTGTACATAGTTATCAAGCTATACATTTTAACGAACGAATATTTGTCTTCTTTGTCAGGTTTAACCCGGCAAGTTGTGAAAGGTTTTTCGCTTTATGCTAATACGAAAGAGTTATTTACGGAGAACGTCAAGAAAACATCTTTAGACTACATTAATGGATTTCGGGCTCTACTTTGTGTATTGAACGTATGGACACATGCCATGATATATCCGACTTTTTGGAAGGAATTGCGTTATAGTAAGTATATTTAACAATAAACATACCTCAACCGGTCGAATGACCATTGAAGAACATTTGCATGGAAAATGCGCTTATCGTTTTTGCACATTTCACTTCATGACTATTTCTAACAATTATATACAGTTGATATTCTATTATTATTATTATTTTTTGTATTTTGTTCACTTCGAATAATACCTATTTCTACCACAACGAGTCATTTGACAGGGAGAACAATTTATTGCTTTATAAGGTTATCCGATCAGAAATTATGATGTAATGCGTGTTGCATTCGATTACTTGCACATTTCTGCAAAGACTGTTACGTTCAATCAGAAGAACTTTTAATTCAAATTTCAAGAAAGTACCCTAAATTTTAGATTGCCATTTTTGTGTAAGAAAAAGTGACGAAAACTAAATGTTTTGGTAAGCAGCTTATTATTTTTTTATATCTTTACTTCATTTCTAACTAGCTGTTAGTTTTTACCCAGAAAAATGTCGAAACAATCTAGACAGTTCTTACAAGAAATAATATTAATTAAATAATTATAAGATTTATAATTCTTATAAGAATTATAGAAATAATAATAATTAGGCCAAATATGTTTGCTGAAAATGTACAATGGAAAGACCCTGTATGTGTGAAAAATGCGTTGAGCAATGAGTTAAAAATTCTTATTCTTTGTGTTTGTAATACATAAAAGTTTGCAATATACAATTTCATATAATTATAATAAAGTTTATTTAGTTTATTTCCTTCCTAACATCCATATTCCATACTGTCAATCTAGAAACATTAAGTCCGTTCTTTTGACCGGCAGTGGAAGAAATAGGTATACATTAAGAGTTGGTATGTTTAGTGTTAGCAAAATGCCTGAAGCATTTGTCACATGGCGATAAAGCGTTGCTATCTGTAGAATTCTTTGGACGTTTCGATTAAAAATTTCGCCAAAAATAAAAAGGATAAACGTTCGAAAAAAAAACATTAAAATTGAGATAAGGAATGTGAACATTTGAGTGTAAAAAAAATTTGTTCNGCGCACTGTACATATAATTAACAAACTATACATATTATCGAATATTTGTCTTCTTTTTCAGGCTTAACCCGACAAGTTCTGAAAGGTTTTTCTCTTTATACTAATACGAAAGAATTATTTGCGGAGAGAGTCAAGAAAACATCCTTAGACTACCTTCATGGATTTCGGGTTCTGCTTTGTCTATCGATCATTAGGGGACATACCATGGCATATCCCACTGTTTGGAAAGAATTGCGCTATAGTAAGCATATTATTATTTGTTGTTTGATTCGCCCTATCCACTCTAAGGAAATCATTATTTTTTTATTACAAAAATATTTTTTCTAAAATATAGTTAATAAACTAGTTTAGGTTTTGAAAAAAATATTTTTCTGAACTGCGAATATCAATTTTTGAAATTTTAACTTTTATTTTGAGCTTTTTTTTAAAAAATATTATGAAATTCCTAAAAATAAAAATTAGAATTTTTTTTTTTTAGACAAAAAATTTAAAAGATGCAAGTCTGAAAATTTTTAAACAGAAAACAACGATTTTCGTTCATGAAAATCAAAAAGATAAACATTTGAAAAAACTCTTAAATTGATAAGAATTGAAAATATAACTAATGTGTTTTGGAGAATATTTTGAACATTTAAACATTTTAGAAATATTTATCGTTTAAAAAACCGTTATAGGAAGAAGATTTCCTTAGATCGAAAATATATTTAACATTTTTGAATGACGGTTAGATTAAAATTTTCATTGAAAATAAAAAATAAAAAAACAACCTTAAAAATTTTAAAAATGACGAAAATTAAAAAGATGAGCATCTGAAAAATTTGTTACTGGAAAACAAAAACTTCATTAAGTGGAGAATATTTTGAACTCTCAGTTTAATAATTTCAATGAGAATGAAAAACATAAACGTTTGGATAATTTACTTTAGAGAGACAACGACTTTGATACTTGTAGAATATTTTAAATGCATAAAAACGCATCGTTCCGATTAAAAAATTCTGACAGAAAAAAAATAATAAAACTTTTATGGAAATGAAAAGATAAACTTCTGAAAAATTCGTTACAGGGCTCAAATTTCATGGTCATAGAGAAAATATTTTAATGTTATTTAACGTTTAAATTAAAACTTTGTACAAAAATGAAAAATGAAAATTGTTTGAAAAATTCTGAAAATAACGAAAACTGAAACAATGACCGTTTGAAACAGACGCAATAGGTATAAACAGACATTGACGTCTCCATATGGAAAATATTTTTAATGTTATTTAACGTTTAAATTAAAACTTCGATGTCAATACAAAAGATTGAACGTTTGAACAAAAATCCTAAAATAACGAAATTTGAAAATAACTCGTTATAAGGAGAAAACTACTTCGCGGAGAATATTTGGAATGTTTAAATACGAAACGCTCTGGATTCAAATTTCAACGAAAATATTTAAAAAAAAAAAAAAGGCTCAAATTTCAACGAAAGAAACGGAAGATAAACGGAAGGGTTTTATGATACTAATGAATGCATCAGTGGACTGTATGATTAAAACAACTAAATTTAACAAACAACCGAGAATCCTTGGCTGACAAGAGCGATTGACCCGCGTGATTCTCCGTCTAGAAGAGGGAGAATGAATTGTTATTTCCCGCGTGATGAACGCCATCTCCACCCACTTATGATGATCCTTTAGAAGACCATGCTTTTTTGTTAAATATTTTTCTTCGAATTGAACATATCTATAGTCAGCGTTGATAAAATGTCTGAAACCTTTGTTATATGAAGATAAAAAACCTTGCTATCTATGGAGTTCATTGAATGTTTAACGTTTCGATTAAAAATTTCGCCAAAGATAAAAAGGATAAACGTTCGAAAAATATTACTAAAATTGAAGAGCTGAATGTCTGAAAAATTCTTCATCGGAATCAACGCCCTTGTCAAAAGGAAAACATTCTGAATAAAAAAATTCACCAGGTTAGGATAAATAAATTGTCAGGACAGTCTTGACATACGCTTCTGAAGCTTGGACAATGACAAAATTGTAACACAATATTTGAGAGAAAGATTTCGTGGAGTAAACTTGATGGTGTAAATGAAATCAATAACTGGAGAAGGAGATTTAACTTTGAACTGCTCGGGATCTATAAACAACCCGATATTATTAAATACATAAAAATGAATAGAATGAATTGGATGACCTACGTGATTCGAATGAGTGATGACAATACAATAAAATAGATACTGCTTTTTAGCCTTCGTAACCTTCTAGTTGAAAATTTCCCCTGAAATTGAAAAGATAAACTTATGAAAAATTCGTTATGGGGAGGCAATGACATTGTTATATAAAAATGACATTGTGATTGCCATGTGGAGAACATTTTGAATGCCATTGACGAACAGTTTAAAATGTTTGTAACAGAGAAAAATTCTGCATAGGTAGAATTTGCTGTTTGCTCATTGATGTTTGAAAAGTTTCAGAAAGTGGATTTCTAGATCATAACTTCAGAAACAGTTTTAAAATAATTTTAAAATAATACCCTTCTGAATATAATTTTTTCAGAACAATCCATATTGTATGAAAAACATTTTTAATCTAATTTTTCCTTTTGTAGGAAATTTTCACTTCATATTCGAATTTTTGAGTTATCTTTTGGAAAATAACGGCCCAGTTATAGTGGACTGTTTCATTACTATCAGGTACTTAAAATATATGGTACTCTATCTTTACTATGTTAGTACGTTTTCCATGCTTCTAATAATTTACTTAAAATGTGCAATGTTCGAAAATTATTGAAATATCCAAATATCTCAAGAAATGGGCATCGAAACAGAAAACTAAAAATATATATCAGATCAAATGCTTAAAAAATGCACACCGAAACAAAAATCTAATAATAACTTCGGATCACCACTCTAAAAATGTACATCGCGTAAAAAATATACTAATACATATCGGATAAGATGTCTTACAATATATATCGGGTCAAAAATATTCTAATACACGTCGGATGAAAAATCTAAAAATACACGAGTGAATTATATTCAAACAATGCACTCAATAATGATACCCAACTCGACCTCAAAATCCTTGACGGTGAAGATTTAAAAATTTCAAATAAGATCTTGGTATCATAATTTTGAAAATATTTCTCGAAATTCATGACGTTTGACTGTTTCCATATCATGCTCAGTATCTATAATTTATTTTCTCTACTGTTTACTTAATCAAAGTGAATCAAAAGTTTAATTTTTATCAATGTTTTAATTAATGTCAAGATATTTTTCGAACTGAACGAAATTGCTTTGAATTATGAATTGGTGAGGGCCTACTCACGTTAACGCTTATTTTCAGACAGAGCAGACTAACGAGCAATTTACTTTGTCAAAAACTTTTTCAAAAATACACAAATTAGAGATAACAGTCGGCATATTTCAAGAGCTCAAAAACAGGTACCCAATTTGAAGACTTGCCACACGTGAAAGAGAAGAAGTTACTCAGAAAAATGGAAAAATAAAGGTAAGAAACTAAACTATGAAAACCACAGTAGCTGATAAAGATAAAAGATGAAAAACAATGCAAAAAAAACACAAATCAATCAATATTTTCCCCTGATTTGTGTTTTTTGGTAGGAAACATTACGCTTTGCATTTCAAAAAACCTTTGTTTCTTTTCAGTCACATCTGGCAAGTCATGAAAATGGGCGCCTGTTTTTGAGCGCTTGAAACATGTCAACTGTTTTTCCCAATTCGTATATTTTTGAAGCAAATGCAGTTTTTAATCAAGCAATATCTTACCGCTTCAGTTTTTTTAGCATTATTTATTTCACGAGCGATTATCTCCAAGGCATAAATGATATCAAATATATTTTCTATTTGAATAAAATTATTTTTTTTTACTTTCATGTTAATCACCACGCTATAATATAACAAACGTATAATTTAATGAAGTAAAATTCGTTTTTTTTTTTTTTTCGTGATGTTTGATACTACAATGGAGGGACCTCACCGCCTGTTCGCTTCGCTTCCACCCCCGATTGCTACTCATTAAATTTTGTTTTGAATCATAAATTGAATTTTTATTAAAATAAAAGGTACTTCGGGACTATACCGAAGTCACGACAACGTTCACTAAAATTCGCAAATCCTTTAAGTCTATCATAATAAAACGCAATTTCCAAAATAAACATTCTAAACACATTAAATTTATCAAATAAAATAATAATAACAAAAAAATTTAAGTGTAAAAATACGTAATAAAAAGAATCAAAACAAAGTAAAAAAAGGATAAAATGTGATGCAACAAAATAAAAAATTATAAAATGGAGTGATAAAATAAATTTGCGGTTATTGGTGCAAAAGCTATTTTCTGGTGATAATTCTGTGTTTGGCGAAAATAGTCAACGGTATAATCCCAAAGTACCAAAAAAACTATTTAATTAAAGGATCCTTTTTTTTCCAAATTAACACAGATAAAACTTCAGATTTTATTAGGATAAAATTCAAACCCACTCATTTGCTGATATATCATAGTAACTTCATCTGCGACTTTTTTAAAAGAACTTGCATTTAATTTTTAGTTTCTAAGAAAATTCATAGTAATGTTATACAGTTTTCTATTCATTGTTTCAATTAGATGTCTTAATTGAATTCAGTTATTCACAAAGCTTGCAATAAAAGTAACTATATCTTATGTATCATTTAATATTTTGAAAACAGTCAATACTGATTTAAAAATGTAGCATGCTGTTGAAACACGAACTACAACTGATTAAAAACACAACTGAAATATTAAAGCACAAACTAGAACATAATTAAAATACAACTCTGTTTGAAAAAACTACCAATACTAACGTTAAAAATTTAACAACTTTTTAATAATTTTAAACATATACCAGTTCTACCAAATAATAAACATCATGCTCAAGAAAAAATCAAATCTGAAAAAATCGGTAACGTAACTAGCACTTAAAAATTACAACAATAACGAAGGCGCAACTAGATCATCCATCGTTTTCTAATTTACTATCGTTTTCAAATTCCAGAAAAAAATGATCTAGTTCATCGCTTTTAACACATGTGATGATGAAGTAATATCATACGATTACTTTATAATAAGGCTCCTCTTTATAATAAAGAAACAACGCGGTGAAAGTTTATAATAGGGTGCTTTTCTTATTTTTGTGTCAGTGCAGGAAACTTGGAAATGAATTGGAAGTGAGGTTTTTTTAATATTAAGGAATCCCTATAGAGAAATAATAGGAAGATGAAAGATTTTGTAAAAAGTAAAAACTCAAAATTCCAGTGACAAGGGGTACTCTAACCAAGAACTCTTTAAATAGCCATCAATTTGAAAAATAATCAAAAGCTTAATAACAGAAAATATTAAGAAGGGTCAATAAGTATTACAACAACATTTTGACCTATATATAGAATAATGTAAAGAATTTGTCTGTTTACATACCGGATTGTGGGTATATTGTTGGCACTTAAAATACGACGTTCAAAATGTAGCTAAATGACATGAAGTTCGGCAACACCAGCGAATTTCATGAATTTTTATTTGTTGTTTTTTGGTGTTTAAACTTTTATCAATAAGCTCTAAATGACTGAACTTCGGCTTTTGATTCGTTATTTTATTTTTTATAACCATCTTTGAACGCAATTTCGGATTTACGACTACTAATGTTCAACACCGTAGCCTTGTAATTTTGAACCCAATCCAGAAAACAAGGGAACTCCTGGATCAAGTATTGGGAGAAATTTGCTTTCGTGGAGGTTCTTTTTAATGGAAATAACCCGCATTTGCGTTACATGGAGGGAAAAACCACGAAAACCTCCTATGGTTATCCTGACTGCAAGGGGGGTCTGACCCATGATTCGTCTACCACTGAGGATATTTTACGTCAGCACTGTGGTCGATGCGAGCCGGGTTCGAAATGCATATCGATCAGTCATCTCTGGGATTCGAACCCGATCACCTCATTCGACGGCAAACGCCATGAGCCACCATGGCTCTTGATTTGTTATTGCTATAAGCGAGAACTTTCAGCGAGAGTGTTGCAGAACTTTTTTAACAGCCTATTATAACCAAATTATGCAACACCAATTTCCGGTTTTTTAAATAGATTGTCAATTACGAATTTTTTCAAGCAAATTGTTTTTTTTTTTTTTCTTCTTTTGTGATTTTTTATGTATCTGCCTTTTGATCCCACCGCTTTAAAACGAAAGGCCTACGAATTTTAGTATCTTTTTTTTCCATCGTAATGTTCAAAATTCTTTCCTTCAAAGTGAGCCATTTCATTTTTGGGACGATTTTTTCTGTTTCAAAAAAAAAAAAATAATTCAAGAAATCCATTTTTTCGTCATCTATTTCTCCCGACATTTTTTAATTGGGATCTGTAAGTCTATGGTATATATTATTTTCAAATTTAGTAAACATGTATAGTAATCTCTCATTTAAGATCAAAAAGAAGGAAAACAAATAATATTTTTTAATTAATTTTTAAACATACCTGCCACAGTGCGCCTTAACTAAAATTAAATAAAATGTTCCTACACCTAGGAAATTAGAAGAGATTCTGAATTTACAATGTGCTTAGATAATAAAAGTCGAAAAATTAAAATAATCTGTGGAGAGATTTTTAAAAAATTCCTCTTTGAACATTTTTGCTCACGAAGTACGATATTTCAAAAATGTTAGCATCATTTTATACTTATAAATAGAAAGAAAAATAACATATTTGTATTAAATATTCATAATAACAGTTTATAATAAATTTTATAATTATTAGAAGTTCTTTAATTGTTAATTATAGTCGATGAACCACTATTTATAAAACAAAAATAATAAAAACTTAAATAGACTCTAGCGACGCAAGCACTGTGACTGTGTGTGCAAAACGAAGTAGAAAAGCAATTGAACCAGGATAAAAAACAAAACTTAATATCACAGCTCATTCTGTCGATGATTATTTTGATTTTAAGGAATTTCCTTCCGTTTGTATAAAAGGCGATGAAGTCTCGGATGCTCCTGCGCTTGGAGTTTACTGCATGTGAAAAATAAACGAGATGTACTGGATGTTCACTTAAAAATGGGTATTGATGTAGAAGGTGGATTTTTAAAAATATGTCTTTCAGTACAATCAAATGAGTTGGACTTCGGGTGCAGCGGTAAGCGTGCTAAGTATGATGAGGGGATAGCTGCAAGGAAATTTAAGGATTCTAGAGTTAAACGACTATTCATTCTACCAGCCGTTACGAGTGCACAAGAAAATTATAAGAATGTAGATCAACTCATTTCAACGTTGAATATAAGTCCTTTCCACGGCACAATTAAAACCGATTTGAAGTTAGAGAATATCTTAGCAGATATAATGTCGCACAGCAGCGCATATCCATGCACTTATTGTTATGCCAAGAAAGATAAGCTAAACAGCTGTGGCGAATTGAAATCCCCCGAAAATGTTTCATCGTATTATACAAGTTGGCTGACTGAAGGAAAAGGTTCAAAAACAAAGCGAAAGATTATTTCAATTGCATCAATCCACTACTAATTGCAACTGTTGGAGGCAAAACATTCCTAGACATTATTCCACCGCCAGAATTACACCTTATGCTTGGTGTTGTTAACACTGTTTTCACGCATATGTTGAAAGAGTGTGAAAATGAATCGCTGACTTAGACAAAAGCTTGTCACGTTTAACGAAATCAAACGAGAATGTTCTGGGTTTAAAGGAAATGCATGCAAAACACTTTTGGCTAAAGAAGAACTTCTGCACTAGTTTAAAAATCTAGCAATACTGAAGTACGTTAAAGTATTTGACGACTTCAAAAAAGTGGTTTCTGCATGCTTCGGAAATAATCTTGACCAAAATTACAAAGCATGTATAGAAGCTTTCAAAAAGAGCTACATGGACTTAGGTGTCAGCGTTACACCAAAGGTTCATGCAGTTTTTTTTCACATTGAACAGTTCTGTGACAAAAACGGTGAAGGATTAGCATTTTTTGGGGAGCAGGCGATGGAGTCCGTACATTTTGATTTCTTAAAGTCTTCCTGGGAAATTAATAAGGTTGCTGCAAATCACCCGGATTATTCTAAACACCTTTCGAGCGCTGTTTGTAGATATAATGCTTCACATGTTTAAATTGATGTAATTATAATTAAATTATGTTACATTTTCATATTTTATCAGCAGTAAAATGTTTAAATAATAAAAGTGTAATATAATTACAACTGAAAAATCATTATTATATAATTTTTGTCCTTTCTATTGATATAAAACAACGCCAGATTTTCCGAAATATCATACTTCGTGCGCAAAAATGTTCAAAGTGGATTTTTTTTAAAATCTCTCCACAGATTATTTTGATTTTTTGATTTTTATTGTCTGTTAACATTGTAAATTCAGAATCTCTTCTAATTTTTTAGGTGTAAGAGCATTTTATTTAACTTTGGTTAAGGCGCACCGTGCTGCATGTTAAGTAGTTCTGATTCTCTCGGCAATCTATTGTTGATGCTAGATTATTTTTATTTTCGGGTCACGCATACGCTTAGGGTCAGCTGCCAAATCGGGTTTTTTTTTGGCATTATTTGAATATCCATTATAATATCAGTGATTTATTAGCTTATAACATCAATGTAGCTGAGAGCATGAACTTTAGAGATTCTTAATCTTACGTCCCGCAGTGGACTGATCGTTAAGACACGGTTCCCAGCAGATCACCGAAGTCAAGCATCACTGACTGCGGTCAGTGTGCCGGTAGGTGACCACTTGGATCAGTCTGCGTACGGACCAAGGGTGTGCGGTATTGGTCCTCGTTAAACTGTTCAACCGTAAAGTGCTCAACTTCGCTCGCAGGTCGTCGAGCTACCAAAGCGGGGGAGCCGTCCCCTCTGCAGAGTATCGAAATTGTAATGGCATGCCTTCGGATCATCCTCAGGGATGTTTCCCAGACCGACGCCAATTGCCCCTTGTGCGATGTAAATGGACTGTAGTGCAACGTGAATGAACTACAACAACAACTTAATCTTAGCGTTTTCAGTTCCCTTGTCTTCTGGATTGGGTTCAAAATTACGAGGCTACGAAGTTGAACATTAATAGTCGTAAACCCATAAAAATTGGGTCGGCTTTTCAACGACGGTTATAATAAAAAATTCTGGGGGCAGTGATGTGGATCAGGGGATAGAGCATTCGCCTTCCAATGACGTGAACCGGATTCGAATCTCAGCAATGGCTGGTAGAAACGAATTCTGCATTGTGCGCTTAAAAAAAAATTCGGTCTTTAGAATGAACAACTGACTTAAATATTTCAAGAGAGATTAAACTTGTATAAAAGTCGCCAATTTGGTCAAGAAGAAAATTATTAAAACCAATCAATAATTGTCACCTTTTTTTGTAAATTTTTATGAACATACAAAAAGTGTAGCAATGGATTAACTTTTTAAATGTTAAAAAATAGATAATAAACTCTTTCTATTTTCACAAAATTAAGGCTTTTCTTCGTATCAACGTTTTGCTCCATTTTTAAAAATAGTTCAGAGAACGCTGACTGAAGTTGGGTTAAACTAGACATAATGTTCATGAATAACGTGTCAACTCACAGCAGTTATGAAAATTGCAAATAATTTGAAAAAACCTGTATTTTTTTCTGTGATGACAGAGCTTTCGAAAAATAGCTTCAACCTAAAACAAGCACTTAACAAAATCTCTATATATTTTTCAAACTAATAAGCCTATGGGTATAACATTTGACGGTATTACGGTATCTTTCCTGAAAAAGGTATCTTTTTTTTCAAAATATTACCCTTTAAAAAATGTTGGAGAGTATGGGACCTTAAAAACGATCAAATGAACTACCATTTCAATATATTGCCCAATAACTTATTATAATTAAAATTAAGCTTCCCCAAACTTAGTTTCCCGATTATAAGGATAAACTGGGTATAAAACGTGGTCCCATTTAACACTTTATTTAGGTTGTAATAAATTTACACCGTATTATAGTTCAAGACATCGATATTATTGTTCAACATTAAACTGATTTTTTCTGAGAGCGTGGAATGGTTTAATTCTTTGATGAAATAACATTTTCTTTTCAAAAACAAATTTATATTGAAATTCTGAGAATTTCATAACAGAAACATGACATTATAACCAGCAATCTTTTATTCAACTTCAAAGGAATCAAGCATCAATATTAGTGTTCGACTAATTTCTCTTAGGCAGTTAGAATAGTTCAGTAAATGAATGTTTCACTCAATTTAAAAACAAATTTTTATTAAAAGTATACAAAATTCATAATTGAAAAACAAAATGAGTAATAATTATTATTTCAATTTCAGTGGGTTCTTGATTACCTACACTTTATGGAGAAAAATTGAGCAATCTAAAGGATATTTGAACGTATTTGAACAGATTTTGCTGAGATATTGCAGGTATGTAATTTGTACCAAAACATTTTAACAATATTTTATGCGCGAATTATGTGTCAAATTAATACATAACTTCTAATATCTAGAATGAAGGAAATTTCAGTTTAAATTCAATCATATTTGTGGTCGCCCGACACTAAACATTGCAGATATTAAATTTGAAATCTTTTTTTCAATTTAGTTCTTCTTCTTATCTTGCGTAGAAAACGTGAAACTGTTACGACTAAACAATGCAATGTTATATTTCAAAGAGAAGTGCAAGTTTTTAAACATTGAGTTTAAATATAATAGAGCGCTCACATGACTATAATGTTTGTCTCAGTAATGAAACCACGTGACTCCTGTGGGAATCAAGAGGGAATATTTTCAATCTTCGTTTCTCCTTGTCATTTCAATGGAACACAATTGACGCTGATCTCTTAAAACCAAAAACTTTAATATATGGTGATTTATTATGCCGCATTTGGTGGCAAACAAAATTTTGTTAAAGATCTTATACATTTCATGGGTAAGTTAATTTGTCACTTTTTGTAATTGCAATAGTTCTATTTATTATATAAATAAGCATTTAGCCTTTTCTCTCCCTTAAAGCATCATATTAATCCATATACATTAATATCATATACATTCCCTCATAATTAATATCATATACACTCCCTCATAATTAATATCATATACATTCCCCTTTCATCCACGTAAAAAATTAATAAAAAATGCATACTTTGATTATTTTTTTTAGATTAACTAACTCTTCCAGACCTTCTTGTGATGTCTCTTTGCCTCGTGTTGCCATTAATTAGTTCGGGTTCAATGCTTATGATATTAATTGTTACACTAATGATATTAATTGTGGCTTAGGTTCTAATTTACTCATACATTCCATTTTCATTCACATGAAAAATTTATAAAAATTTCATACCTTATTTTTTTTTGTCAGATTAACTCCTCCAGTCCTTTTTGTGATGTCACTTTACATAGTGTTCCCATTAATTAGCTCGGGTCCAATTTGGAACTCATCTTGGGCGCATGAACATGAAAACTGTTACCAAAATGGTTGGAAAAATTTGCTATACCTTCAAAACTACAGCTTAATGACAGAAATTGTAAGTAAACTCTATGAAATATTCTTGTCTTAAAAATCACTGGTCTTGTATGAAAACAGTTATGTATTCAAGTGTAATGAAAAGGCTGCTAAATATGATTTTAAATTAAAAACTGCCTTCTACTTTTCCATCTAAGTTTGATTTTAGAAACTGACATTTTTAGTCAACATAAAACGCATAATTATTTTTTGAATCTAACTTACGTTATTACAATCTAATGTATGCAGTCCAGCTAATTTGCCGGTTAATGTTATAGAAATATATATTATTTCCCTGAGGTATAACTCTCAAAGGAAACATAGAGGACTTTGTGACCCGACAGATTTAACGTGCACCAGTCCTCATTTACTACTCGGGGAGTCTTCGGATTCAAACCTCCGTTCTCACGAATGTAAAACCAGCGGCCTGCCAAACATGCTATCCAGGCCTCAGTTAAAAGTAAAATAGTGATTTCTAAAAAAAATGTTTTTGTCCCTTCCCTATAAAACATATTTAATTGATTCAAAATGTGACAACTATATACTTAGTGTACTTAAAAATGTCCTTTTCTTTTCGACGTTAAACTAAGAAACAATAACTAAGAAGCTTTCATTTTTATTTCAGTGCATGGCGCAAACGTGGTATATAGCTAATACGATGCAGCATGCCATTATCTCCCTCCCATTAATGATTGTTACTTACAGGTATTTATTCACTTCTTTTAATTTATTTATTAACATGAGTTTAGAAATCTTAATGTCATTCAATTTAATTTTGAACGGATGAAGTGAACTGGGTGCTCCGTAATCACCTCCCTTAGTATATGTATTTAAAATTCCTTTCAAAACGGAATGAAGTGAACATGTTGTTCCGTAATCACCTCCCTTAGTATATAGATTTATAGTTCCTTTCAAAAAGGAATGAAGTGAACATGTTGTTCCGTAATCACCACCCTTGGTACATAGATTTATAATTCCTTTCAAAAAGAAATGAAGTGAACATGTTGTTCCGTAATCACCTTCCTTAGTACATAGATTTATAATTCCTTTCAAAAAGAAATGAAGTGAACATGTTGTTCCGTAATCACCTCCCTTAGTATATAGATTTATAATTCCTTTCAAAATGGAATGAAGTGAAAATGTTGTTCCGTAATCACCTCCCTTAGTATAAAGATTTATAATTCCTTTCCAAAAGGAAGGCAAAATATGCATTTATTATGGATCACGCACTAATATTTAACCCATTGTGGACATGGATCCATCAGCAACCACAGTTTAGAAACAAACATATTTTATTTCGCTTTAGTCCATAAACTTTGGAGGCAATAACTTTTTTATTTAATAATAATTCACAATAATATTTTTAAAATTGCTCTTAAGGGTGATAAAACTTTACCTTCTTTAAAAATTATTGACCGATTTCGATCGAATTTCTTGTTTTGTCATTTAAAATTACATACTTTAAAATTATCAAAAAATTTGTGTACTTTACAATTCTAAATGTTTTTTTTAAACCTTATAAAAAATAATTAAATATTATTCAAAATTACCTTTTTTACAATGAATTATATTTAGATAAACGAATTTAATAATTATGTACAAATATTCTCAATTTGCCTTAAAAGTCTCGAAAAACGGCGGAATGTGAACATTAAGGGGGACAAACTTTCCAGCGCCCTCTTGACTTTTGAGATTAAGATCATATTTTCCAGGTTGCAGCTCCATCCCCCCCTATATTTTGATAGTCACCTCTATCGAGAAATGGTTATATTCATTTCGAGGAAGTACGTTGTTATATCAATCTCCTTAACTTAAATAAAAATTAAGATTAATTAGTCTGCATGTCACCTTTCTAACTTTTAAGATTGGAAGGTATTTCAGGAAATATCAATCTTCAAAACAAAGGTTATTTAAGTTAACGTCTTTTTATTTTGCACTCAGTATCCTAAAGCAATTGAATTTTAAGATTTTCCTCTAAATAAAAATATCTTATAACTAAACTATATAAGTTTAATAATTTCATTTTTTTTAATATTTTAACCTGTTCTTCCGTTCTAAAAGCAAGATTAATTTTTATGGTGAGATGGTTTATATAGTTTAAAATAATAGTTTTGTTTCAAGTTAAAGAAATTCAAATTTATGCGTTTTTTTTCTTCTTTTTTTGTGGAAAAGCTTCGAAAATACAAGATGTTACCAAAACTTATTTTCACAACTGTATTGGGCGGCCAAATTTGTTTTTTATTCTCAAATAAAAAGGATGAGGAGCGAGAAAAAACTTTGTTTGGGTAGAGTAAAATGGCACATTTCCCAGAATTCATTATTCATTGCTACAATACATGCAGAAATTTTCAAAATAAAAAGAAAGCTAATTTTTATTTATGTACGAGTTGTTAATGGCGGTTTCGCAAAATCAGAAAGATAGACGGAGAAAATTTTAAAACAGAAAACAATGATATTAAACTGCTGGTGCAAGTAAATCACCAATATGGAAACCTGTATTGCAACTCTTCTTAGAATTACTTGCAAAATTTCCGATAATGAATATAATTTATTCCTTATGATTTGTCTTTACTGCAATCCCTATTTCAACCCAACAGGTGTCATGTAATGGCTCGTTCTTCGCTTTCCAACCCGACATATTTTTGTTTACTGCTTGAACTCACTTAAATTGTTTATCTTATTCATAAATGCATTATCCTTTGTAGGTACCCCAAGACTGGAATATTTTTGGGCTTGCTATTTTACTTTGGACCAAGTGTTTATTTCTTTTATCTTTCTCTCGAACACCAATTTCCATTTGCATCATTTAATTCACTAAGATATAGCCAGTAAGTTAAAAATTTCATTAATATTTTTAAGTAAAGGCTGTGACATAAAAGCAGGTCCGGCTACTTGCTATATATTAGAAAGCTTTTGCATAAAATTATGGTTGTCTCATAACGCAAATGCTATATTACTTATAACAAAATTAATTGTAATTATAATTTTTAAATTAATTATAAAATTATTTGTAATTATAATTATGAAATTAATTATAAAATTAATTGTAATTATAATTATAAAATTAATTTTAATTATAATTATAAAATTAATTGTAATTATAATTATAAAATTAATTGTAATTATAATTATGAAACTAATTATAAAATTAATTGCAATTATAATTATAAAATTAACTATAAATTAATTATAATTATGCATTAAATATAATTATGTATTATTATAATTATGTATTAATTATAAAATTAATTGTAATTATAATTTTGAAATTAATTTTGAAATTAATAGTAATTATAATTATAAAATTAATTACAATTATAATACTTTATATCAATAAATACATAATTAAATTAATTGTAACTATGATAATAATATGAGTATAAAAACAATAAATGATATACCAACATTCGATCCGTTCATCATTCATTCAGTAAAAGTGTCTCAAACAATTTTCTCAATAATCTCAACAATCATCTCAATGTCTCAAACAATCTCAAGAATCATAACAATTTCACTATACGGCGTTCTATGCTGTTATATTGAATTCTCTGGGAATGAAAAAACTTGGCGTGTTATTCTTGTTTACTAAAAATCTCAAGAAATGATGGCGTAAAATTATTATTTAATGAAGATAAATTTGGTGGATTGCGTTCTTTACTGAAGATCGTGCAGGTTTCGAACAATTATTATTCTTCAGCTAGAGCTATTTTGAAATGAATATTTTAGGTTATGCTCTTTGTGAAACAATTATTAGAAATACAAATTCAGAATTTTTGATATTATTTTTAATTTTTAAGAGATGTTTCGTATAAGAATTCGGTGATTTATTTTCTTCTAACTATATCGTCTATTATAATTCCTTAGAAATACTAAAAATGTTAGTTAATTATAAAAAAAATAGTAAATGAGTTCAAAAATTTTTTTGATTTTAAAATCGTTTTCTTTTAAAGATGTACTCTACAATGTATAAATATCGGGTTAAGTTACGATAGCTAATTTAACAGTATTTTATAAAGTGTAATTTAACTGCATCTATTTATATTACTAACAAAAATGATATTATCTTGATTTTGCAAATGGAATTGATAAATGAACAATTCTCTCCTACAGTTTAACCGAAAAATTCATGTCAACTGTTTACGTATCCTCTCCTTACCATCTTCCCGCCAATTTAATTGGAATGTTTGCAGGTTGGACATGCGTTAAATTTGGAAAACAGAAACTAACGAAGGTGAGTACGCATTCAATTTCTTCTGTCACAACTCTTCTATTATAAAACCGTAAGTACTGATGCCACTGTTTTAGATGTTAAACATAACTTTATAATTAATTTTGCTGCGCAAAAACTATGAGTTTTAAAAGCTTGAAGTTACGCAGGACAGTAGGAAAAATTGGAGGAAGTGGGATGTTATAAAAAAAATTTAGAATTCAATTAATAGTTCGATAAAATAATATTCTCCACTTTTTCGCAAAAATTTCTCCACTGTGGCGGCGTAAATAATTTCAATTTCCTGAAATCATTAAATACTCAGCATTAGTATCAATTGTTACAGACATTGACTATATAATACTGAATGCAAAATATTTTCACTGGGTGGTAGTGTAAATAATTTCAATTTCCTGAAATCATTAAATAGTCAGCATTAGTATCAGTTGTTACAGACATTGGCTATATAATACTGAATCCAAAATTTTTTCACTGGGTGGTGGCGTAAATAATTTCAATTACCTGAAATTATTAAATAGTTAGTTATAGTATCAGTTACAGCCCGTAGTAACTTGTTACAGACATCAACTATATAATACTGAATGCAAAACTTTTCCACTGGTTGGTGGTGCAAATAGTTACACTAGTTCAAAGTCCAACACTTATAACTACTTGTTCATTCTATTAGCATGCACTATAATGTCAGAAAACTATCATGCAATATTAATTTAGGAGATACAATTTGGATTAAAACCTTTACACGCTATTTCATAACATTTTACATGAATTAAATAGTATGAATATTGTATTTTAAAAAAATTATTTACTTTTGTTGATAGATTTGGCTTCTTGTTGGATGGATTGTTTCGATATTTTGCTTCTTCTTTGCAACAGCTTTAATTTATATGCCGATAAAAAACTTCAAGATAATGGCCTTCTACGACAGTTTAAGAATCTCCGGAATGAGTTTGGCCACAAGTTGGATACTGTATATTTGTGCGACTGGTCAAGGAGGTGCCTGAAATATTTTTTTTCAAAATCATAACAAAATATTTCTTTAATAGAGTGAACGGTGCTTCAAAATCTAGTTTCTATCTTTACTATTTAAATAAAAAATATATAAAAAAAATTAAAGTCAATTCCTACTTAGGTTAACAATGAAATATTTTAGTCACTTTTTATTAAATAATTTCTCCCATATAAAACTATAATTAATTAATTAAATTTAATTAATGAATTAATATTATAAAAAACTGCATTAATATCAAGTGTCATCCTCTACAAGTTTAAAAATTGTGTTTGAACTTGAATGACAGAATAAAAAGTATTTTAATAACGATAGAAAATTTGAACAAGATATATATAGAGAGAGTGTGAACTAATAGAAGAAATTATTAAAAAAAAGGCGCGTGGTATCAAACAAATATAAAAAGTATAAATTTGGTGACAACACGTGCTACCCCGTAATGTTCTTTATTGAATTTATTTGACACAGCGAATATAAAATAATTAAATATTTAAATGTGCTCACTAAACTATTTTTTTGTATAAGTTAGAAATTATCAGTATTGTTATCTTCAAAATGTGTGAAAAACCGAATCGCTTATAGTGAAATTTAAAACAATGATTAACGCTTAACCAATCATAAAATTATTCAAAATTTTAATTTTTTTCATTTTAATTTTGAGTTTTGGCTCCGAAAAAGTGCTTAAATGTACAGTCTATTTTATATCATATTTTTTTTTGCTTTAACACATTACTTTATTACTTTTTTATTTGTTTCCTTTTTTAATTTTGAGCACTGTACAAAATAAATGAATGCAGTTTCTTTAAATACTATTTTCTTTTTAGGTATTGTTGAGAAAGCATTGTCCTTAAAGTCGTTAGTTCCTTTAAGTCGCATAAGTTATTGTGTTTACTTAATACATCCTATTTATTTGGTATTCAGGGATGCTATTATTACTGAAAGATACTACATGGATAGAATTTCACATGTAAGTTGGTTTTATATTTTTAACAACTGCAACAAAAAAGCTGTTATCGGGATAGCCTGGTTGGCTGAATGCTGGACTCTCGTTCATGAGAACGGGAGTTCAAAACCAGCCGGCGAATTGACTGGTATGACTAGTGTGTTGCACGTTAAATTTGCCCAGTCAAAATGTCCTCATGTTCTCATAACAAATTATGCCTCTGGGGATACTGGATTGGAGATTGATCGTTATCTGGTCCAGGTCAAAATTACTATCTTCGGATGAATGAATGGATGTNCTATAATTAATTAATTAAATTTAATGAATGAATTAATATTAGAAAAAACTGCATTAATATCAAGTGTCATCCGCTACAAGTTTAAAAATTGTGTTTGTACTTGCATGGATGAATAAAAAGTATTTTAATAACGATTGAAAATTTGAACAAGATATATAGGGAGCGTGTGAACTAATAGAAGAAATTTAAAAAAAAAAAGGCGCGTGGTATCAAACAAATATAAAAGTATAAATTTGGTGACAACACGTGCTACCCCGTAATGTTCTTTATTGAATTTATTTGACACAGCGAATATAAAATAATTAAATATTTAAATGTGCTCACTAAACTATTTTTTTGTATAAGTTAGAAATTATCAGTATTGTTATCTTCAAAATGTGTGAAAAACCGAATCGCTTATAGTGAAATTTAAAACAATGATTAACGCTTAACCAATCATAAAATTATTCAAAATTTTTATTTTTTCATTTTAATTTTGAGTTTTGGCTCCGAAAAGGTGCTTAAATGTGCAGTCTATTTTACATCATATTACTTTTGCTTTAACACATTGCTTCATTACTTTTTTACTTGAGCTCTGTACAAAATAAATGAATGCAGTTTCTTTAAATACTATTTTCTTTTTAGGTATTGTTGAGAAAGCATTGTCTTTAAAGTCGTTAGTTCCTTTAAGTCGCATGAGTTATAGTGTTTACCTAGTACATCCTCTTTATTTGGTATTCAGGGATGCTATTAATACTGAAAGATACTACATGGATAGAATTTCACAAGTAAGTTGGCATTATATTTTTAACAACTACAACAAAAAAGCTGTTATCGTGATAGCCTGGTTAGCTGAGTGCTGGACTCTCGTGCATGAGAACGGGAGTAGGAAACCAGCCGGCGAAGATGACTGGTATGACTAGTAGTGTGTTGCACGTTAAATTTGCCGAGTCAAAATGTCCTCCATGTTCTCATAACAAATTATGCCTCTGGGGATACTGGATTGGAGATTGATCGTTATCTGGTCCAGGTCAAAATTACTATCTTCGGATGAATGAATGGATGTATAAATGGATCTGCCCCATAAACGGATGTGATGTATGGATGAGGCAGAAGTCAAATTCTTGGCCATAGATGGCGCCAATAGAAAACAAGAGCCATCGCACTCCTTGCCTTAATGGCCAATGGCAAGGGCTGACACCAAAAAAATAGTTAACAATAGCTGCGTCACTAATGCAACCAAAATGACGCATTACTTGTTCCCCAGCCCTTTATTGCATTAAATCTTACCATTCAATCCTACTCTAGCTAGACAACAGAGATGAACACTCTAACCACAATTTCGATTAGTTAGTTATCCTCCAGATTTCACACAACCATTGCTGGACTTTTTAGAATCAAACAAGTGCATTAGCTTTTCTTTAGGAACATTAAGATGGAAGAAAAAATCTTTTCTGACACTCTTCCTTTAACTCTAGAAAGACTAAACATTACTATATACTTAGAAAGACTGAAAAGGAGAATTTGGCTTTTTACAAATTTTTTGCATAATATCAATTGATCAATCAAAATCTGGAAATATATTCATAATTAATTTTATAAAAACATAATATAGACTTGATGATCCAAGTTCTATGGTATTTAACTCGATTTGGTCGAAATATTTTATTACACGGGACACTGACTTATCAATTATACTTATAACTAGTTTCTTAGATATTTGAGTTTCCTTTTCTCTATAAATAATATGTTGAAATACTTTATTTTTAATAAAATACTTAAAGGATTATTTTATAACTTTAGAGATGCTTAGGTCATGCGACTTTTCATACTTAGCAATAAAGTTTAAAGCTTCCAAAAAAGTTAAAACCGTTGAAACGTAACCTGCAATAAATTACGAAAGAAAACAAATATTTTTGAACACCCTATGGCAGAAAATCAAACAAAAAACTTGCCAATTGTAATTTTAAAAACTTGTAATTTTACTTGCCATTTCTAATAACTGCACAAAGTTTCGTAAACCCCGAGCAAATATTTACGGAAATATAGATATTTTATGGAAGAAAATTTATTTCGCCTTACGTTTTTTTATTATAACTTTATAGATATTCAATGGAATTAAACGAAATTTTGGGAACAATTCAGGATTAATTATGAAATTGTTGTTTTAAAATTTTAAAAAAAGGTTCGTTAAAAACTGCGCAAGTTATAAGTATTTAGTTCTTTTATGCTGCGCATGCACTGAAAAAATTTTAAAAAGTTTTTCCTTAATTTTGTAGTTAATCGCATTTAGCAACTAACAAAAAAAATTTATTTGAATACCTTAAAAATTTAAAAATTCCATGCAATTTTCTAAGTAGGTTTTTTTACTTTTCAAAAAAAAAGCTCAAAACAATCAGGGAATCTTCAATTTTTTTTTGTATCTTAAGACAAAATTTAATAACAATTGATAATACCTTACAATAATCATCCGGAAACTAAACTTTGATGGTATATATAAAGATAACATGGAAAGAATACATATTTTTATGGGGGTGATCACCCATAATGCCGGTCACATTTTTAATAAATCCTGTTTAATAGTGCAAGATGAAATTTGTGGATAATCCATTATCGTTTTGAGCTTTCTTTTAATAAGTAAGAAAAACTACGCAAAAAATTGCTTGAAACTTTTTAAGTTTTTATGATATTCAAATAAAGCTTTTATCATTAGTTAGTAGCTTTTACCATTTGATCAAAGCTTTTATCAAAAGCTTTTATCATTATGTAGATTCCCTATAAAATTATGAATAAAAACTTGCGCATGCGCAGTATAAAAACTAGTTGACCCTAGAAAGACTGAAACTTAGTATATACCTATATTGCCCAAAAGCAGTCAAAACGACTGGATTGTGAAAGAATGACCAATGTGTAAAAAAATTCATTTAAAATTAATTTTTATTATTTTTTATATTATTTACAGTTATATAACAAGTTTTTAGTAAATATTAACAATAAAAAAAAATATATGCTGTACGAAAAGTCACCAAATTGTAAGAAATTGTGTCATTATGTATTGTTTTTCTAATTGAAATTAAAAAGCTGGGCAATCTAGTGTTAAATACTCATATCTCGAGCAATTTTAAAATTTTAAATCATAAATTACTATTTTTTTCAAGAATTTAAATCAGCAATTTTGCAATTAATCATGAATTTTTCCAAAAAAAAAAATTTTAATTCCATTGAATATTTATGAAGTTACAGCAAAAAAACGTAAGGGGAAGAAATTAAAATTTTTATAAAAATGTTCATATTTCCATAAATACTTACTCCAGGTTTAAGAAACTTTATCCAGTTATTAAAAATAACAACTAAAGATATAACTTACAAGTTCTTTACTTGATTTCCTGGCATAGAGTGTTCAAAAATACTTGTTTTCATTTGTAATTTGTTATAGTTCTTCCAAACCTTAAAACCAAAGCATTAAATCTTATTGCTAAGAATAAAAAATCACTTAACCTAACCACCTCGAAAGTTACAAAATTATTTGAATTTCACGAATTTATTGAGAAATTTAAAAAAAAAACATCTAAAACTGAAATTGTCTCTTCCATTATAGTCGGGTAGTGTACATCTAAAAGGAGTAAAATTGAATGAAACTGTCTTTTTTTTAAAATCAAATTTACTATTTTTGTTTATAAAAAACGAAGAGGTTGCTCTCCGACACTTATAATAGCTCCCAATCAACTTTTTAGATTAAAGATGTGTTTCTTTTGCAGATAGGAGACTTTGCACTCTATTTCCTGTTCTCAATATTTGCTGGTTTCATCATTTACATCGCTATAGAAGAACCTTTCAACAAAATGTATGATATGTTAAAAAAAAGAGTAACTAGTTCAACTCCACCAAATGATACGACTCAAATTAAAAATGACACAGTNGGGGGAATAATAAGTAAAAAATAACAAACAACAGTTTATATAATATATATATTAAAAAAAAGGATGAAATTTTATTTAAAAACCAGAAAAATAAAACCGAGATAAAAAAAGATATAATCTTTTCTTCAGCCCACACGATTATATCCGCAAAACAGAGTGCTTTCTGATATTGTATCAATAAAGCCAAAGCAAAATATATTAATACAATAGTGTGAGGAGCACTAAAATTTTTTTTTTATAAAAATAACAACAAATAAAATAGATCACAAAAAGTAAAAATAACATGTAAAAACAGAAAATAAAATGAAATAAAAAACATTTAAAAGGGACTATAAAGCGAGTAGCAAAATCAGATCAACTTACAAGGACAGAAAATTTTTCAAGAATGATTTACAAATTTTTTCGCAGAAAGATTGCCAGATTACAAAATATGAAAACAAAAGATGAAAACAAAAGCGTAAATTGAGTGTAACAAGAGGGTTTTCTTAGTGCACTGCTGAAGTGATTTGTTATTCTGAGCTTTGATTTGTTAGTTACCAAGGATGGGCCCGAAATGGATGTGCGCAAGGTAATATTATACTGGATAATTTTAAAAATTGATCATAAATAGTTTTAAAAGATAGATGTTTATTTAAGAAAAAATATAAAATGGAAAAGAGAAACATAAATTGCCAGTTTTGCAAATAATTTTGGCCGCGGATTTGCACAATATGGATTAGCACATAGAAAAATTATTTAAATTATCAAAGAAAACAAAATTTTTAATAGATAATTTTAACACGGATTTGCCCGAAATGGATTTGCACATGGAAAAATTAACAAAGAAAAATTTTCAGTACATAATTTAAGCCACGGAATTGCCCGAAATGGATTTGCACATGGAAAAATTTTATAAATTAATAAAAAAAATTTTAGCAAACAATTTTACCCACGGATTTGCCCGAAATGGATTTGAACATGGAAAAACTGTATAGATTAACAAGGGAAATAATTTAGTAAAGGAATTTTTAGTAAATAATTCTAACCACGGATTTGCCCGAAAGGGATTTGCACATGGAGAAATTATACAAATTAACAAAGAAATTATTTAGTAAATAATTTTGGCAATGGATTTACCTGAAATGGATTTGCACATGGGAAAACTATAAAAATTAACAACCAAAAAAAATATTTTATTAAATATATCCACAAAAACATACGATTAATTCAATGATTTTATATAAAATTTTATTATTTTAGTTGGGTATTCATTGTTTTTTATCAAATTTTGAAATAGTTTATCGATTTGTTTTTTGGATAAATAAATATTACTACATATTCTTTTAATTCTGTTCATTTCATTAAAAGTGGTATTTAAATAGATGCTCCTAGAAACATTAGAATTCCAAGTAACTAGTTTATTAATATTAAAATTAAAATCATTTCTTTTATCGTATAAATCAACAAAGCAGATATTTTCAACTTTCATAATACCCAAATCCAAAAAATTGAAATTAATATTATCATCATGATTACGAAGTAAGATTAATTCCTCAGGGTATATATCACTCAATAAAACAGTAAAATCTTGGAAATTAAAGATAATTAAGTCATCAATATATCTAAAAACAAATTTAATACTCAGAGTAAAATTTTTTTCATAATAATGCAAAAATAAGTTAGCTAAGAGAGATGAATAATTAGATCCCTGTGGTATTCCATTAATTTGAAGAAAGATATCCCTTCCATTGTAAAGATAATTACTAAAAAGACAAAAATTAATCAGAATTTCCCAATAATCAAAATCGCAACAAAGGATATTTTTAAAATCATGGTAATAATTCAAAAGGACATCTTTTAGTTTAGAAAGGGGAATGCTATTGAAAAGATCCTGGAAATCAAAAGTCGCAATAGAATTAATTTTATTATGTTTAATGAAATCTAAAATCGGTTGATTATTAGTGATTATCCAAGAGAAACCTTCTTTAGTAATATAGTTAATAATCTTATTTAAGTAGTTAGAGAAAATGGTGCCAGGTTTAGTTAAATAAGTATTAGACCCACATGTGATAGTTCTAAATTTTACTGGAATTTTATGAAATTTAGGACTGATAATTAAGTAAGGAAATTGTATATTGCTAATTTTAATTTTTAATCTCTTGTAAAAAGCTAAAATTTTTTTAATGGCAATATTATTATTGAAATTACTAAGTTCAAAATTTTTACTATTTTTTAATTCCGTATTTAAAAGTTCAGCATAGAATTTTTTACAGAATATAGCGTAATTATTGTTAGCTTTGTCTCTGGGAGTAATTACAAAATTTTTTTGAAGTTGCTTAATTGATTGAACAATATTAGAAAAATTTGTTGAATAGTTATTCTTATTTAAATTATCCTTATTATTGAAAATAAAGTTTTTAAGGAAATAATAAACTCCCCATTTCCATTCTGTTAGCATACCTAAAGGTAAAGAGAATCTATTTGATATCTTTAAACAAAAACTATTGAGATCATTAAGAAAGTATTTTAGAATCTTATTGATAGATGTATGGTAAATGGGTCTAAATTTTGTGCCTTTTATCATTAAATTTTTAAGTTCCAAGTTTTCTATAATATTTAAATTACCAGTAATAATAAGTTTATGATGTTTATCAACAAAATCAAAATATTTATCCTCCTCACAGTGACATTCATAATCGGATATATTAATACTCCCTAAATTTTTGCTTATATCATTATAGTTAAATATGGTTCTACCAAGAGATTTGTTATATTTAAAACTTTTAATAATGTTAAAATCTTTTAATGGAAATAAAGCTTTAAAATTTTCAAAAATGTTGTGAAATTTGATCTTATCGAAAATAGGATTTTGAAAGTTAATAACAAAATATAAATTATCTAAACTTTTCTTTTTATTAGGCAAAATTTTGCTCATTTTGGCTGTTATAAGATCGAAACAAAGAATTTCGAAATGTAAATTAATAAAAGAAAAGTTAATAATTAGATCGTAGAACTTATATACTTCATAATTCTTAAGGGAGAAAACAAAATCTTTAATTGGTTAATGCTATCCATTGAAAAAATTATTTACTAAATAATTTCTTTTTTAATTTGTATAATTTCTCCATTCCGTTCCGGCAAATCCGTGGGTAAAATTGTTTGCTAAAAATTTCTTTATTAATTTATACAATTTTTCCATGTGCAAATCCATTTCGGGCAAATCCGTGTTAAAATTATCTATTAAAAAAAAGTTTTTTTGATAATTTAAATAATTTTTCTATGTGCTAATCCATATTGTGCAAATCCGCGGCTAAAATTATTTGCAAAACTGGCAATTTATGTTTCTCTTTTCCATTTTATATTTTTTCTTAAATAAACATCTATCTTTCAAAACTATTTATGATCAATTTTTAAAATTATCCAGTATAATATTACCTTGCGCACATCCATTTCGGACCCATCCTTGGTAACTAACAAATCAAAGCTCAGAATAACAAATCACTTCAGCAGTGCAGTAAGAACGACACTTTAAAACCCTCTTGTTACACTCAATTTGCGCTTTTGTTTTCATCTTTTGTTTTCATATTTTGTAATCTGGCAATCTTTCTGCGAAAACATTTTTAA
>NC_092210.1:3528360-3538785 GCF_043381705.1 Parasteatoda tepidariorum
TGGTGATTGCTTCCTGTTACAGGACGATAATGCAAGACCACACAGAGCTCGCATTGTTGATGATTATCTTCAACAGGAAACAATTACTCGCATGGAGTGGCCAGCTCGATCCCCGGACTTGAATCCTATCGAGCACGTTTGGGATGCTCTAGGGAGGCGTGTATCTGCCATCAATCCGCCCCCTCAGACCCTTGCCACGCTTGCAACTGCTTTACAAGAGCAATGGCTCTCACTTCCTATTGAACTGATAGACCGCATAATTGAAAGCATCACACATCGCTGTTTGTGCTGTATTGCTTCTAGAGGCAATCATATTCCATATTAAAGGTACTTTTTCTATTGCAAACCGATACTTCCAATTTGTTTATTTTATACATGTGCTAATTTCTATACTACTATTAATGTCTGATAATTTCTTTTTATGTTGTTTAATACCTTACTATGTGTTGTATATTGTGGGTAAGTTTCATAAAATTCCATGTGTAATTTCTTGAGTTATCGCGATTTTTGTGATTTTTCCTTAATTTATGATAACCAGTGTATATATATATATATATATATATATATATATGGGGAGAGTGTGAACTAATAGTAGGAATTTATAATGAAAGGAGAGTGGTATCGAATAACTATAAAGTATAAATTTGGCTAAACAAAAAAAAAGTATAAAGTGGACCGCACGTGCTAAAACGTAATGTTCTTCATTGAATTTATCTGACACAACAATTATAAAATATTTAAATGTGCCCATCAAACTATCTTTTTTGTTCAAATAGAGCTATAAGTTAGAAATTATAACCGATGTTATTTTTAAAATGTGTGAAAAACTGAATAGTTTATAGTAAAATTTAAAACATTGACTAACGTTAAATCCATCAGAAAATTCCATTTCGTTTTTCGTTCATCCCTATTTAATGAATGAATTAATATTTGAAAAAACTGTATTAACATAAAGTGTCATCCACTACAAGTTTAAAAAAATGTATTTGAACTTGAGTGGAAGAATATAAATTATTTTAGTAACTATTGAAAATTTGAACAAAATGTAAGGGGAGTGTGAGCTAATAGTAGGAATTAAAAAAAGATGACATGCAAATTATTTTTCATGCAATGGAGAAACCATTTAGTTTAACTCTAGCTTTTTTCTTTTTTTCTTCTTTTTTTTTCTTTCCTTTTTTGACAGTTGTTTCATTTTGATCTTATTCACAGGACTTGCAACTTTAATCCATATAAAAACAAATGATTTATCACGAATGAAATAATTATAACTTTTCCAAAAACCAAATTTGTCAATAACTATTTCAAGTTTAAAAAACATAGTTTAAAATTGTCCACCAAAAAGTTTTTACTTCAGTTGAATTATTAATTTTTTATAGATGACTTCAGAACCCTTTATAATAGCAGAAAAATAAAATTAGTGAAAAATATACATCACAGTGTTAATAAAGAAATATTTATTGAAATGGTGCACCTTAGGTCAAAAAATGGGTGATATAATGTCATAGCAATAATGTCACAGTCAATTATAGTAATGATAATGTCACAGTAATTTTTCTCTTGCACTCCACCACCTAAATTGGTTTCAAACCTACACCAGTATTTGGTTGGCCGTCATTGGTTTGGCGTAGGGATAGAGTTTAATAGCATTTAATTAATTGGTATATTAATTACAAATTTAATTTTTATAAACAAATATTTTTAATTGGAAAAAAACACGTTTGCGCTTCATTAAAAATTGAATCAGAAACTGAAAAACCAAAATTTTCGAAAAAATTAACATTACATTTGAATTACAGAGAAATCGAAAGAACTATTTAAAAAAATTAATTTATTTTTATTTTTTTGAGCTCAGAACAATTGTTTTATTTGTTGAAGTCTAGCGCTATCTTTCAGGCATAGGTTATTATTTTAGTTTTATCATCGTTATGTTGGATATTCATTAGGTTATTATTTTCAGATTCACTGGTTATTATCATTTATTAGCGCTATATTACAGATTGAATCACAAACTGACAAAAAGTGATTTTAAAAAAAAGAAATTCATAAGAATTACAGAGAAATCGAAAGAACTATTTAAAAAAATTAATTTATTTTTATTTTCTTGAGCTCAGAACAGTTGTTTTATTTGTTGAAGTTTAGCTTTATCTTTTAGGCATAGGTTATTATTTTAGTTTTATCATCGTTATGTTGGATATTCATTAGGTTATTATTTTCAGATTCGCTGGTCATTATCATTAGGTTATTATTTACAGATTAGCGCTATATTACAGATTGAATCACAAACTGAAAAAAAGTGACTTTAAAAAAAAGAAAAATCGCATAAGAATTACAGAGAAATCGAAAGAACTGTTTAAAAAAAATAATTCATTTTTACTTTTTTGAGCTCAGAACAAATATTTTATTTGCTAAAGTTTGGCATTATCTTTTTAGGCATAAGGCTGTTTCTAATATATGTGCCCTAGAAATTGCAAGTAACAATAAAAGAAAATTTTAAAAAAATATTAAGTACTTTTTGACAAATATGGGCATTTTTAGAAAAAGTACACACGCAGCATGGAACTTCGCTGAAACAAACTCGTTAGAAAGAACTATAGCAGAATGGGACAAAATACCCCTGTGACTTCAGAAAAACAAATTGTAAAGGGATTTTCATGTGATGTTTAAGGGATCAAAGTTGCAAATAAGTGGCAGCAAAGTTTCATAGTTACTTTACTCACAATAAAATAAAGCTGAAACTACCAACTGACAAAAAATAATAATAAACAGTCAGTGAGACTTGTATGTGATAACATGAGATACAATAACATGAAAGTCACATTACGACCATCTTTATCATAATTCAAAACGGTCACACCTGTGACTGCGATTGCTGTGACCTCTTCTGACTTTTTTTATCTGTGCTACCTGGGGAAATGATATTCTAAATTAAATGCGGGAAATGAAGCAATCCAACAAAAGCTATTTCATTGTAGGTGCTTAATATATTTTTATTATCTAAAGCAATAAGATCGGCCGTTTTCGTTCTTAAAGTACCAAATTTTTATTCGGAAATAGTTTTTTTTTCTTCTTTCTTTTAAGTTTAAGCATGAGGAATGATAAATGAGGCGCTTGTGAGAAGTAATACTTGAATTGGTATAGTTTTTCCCCTCGTAAGATTAAACTATCCTAAAAAAGAAAACTGCCATACATTTTCTGAGATTTACGTTTCGAAGAAGAATATAAACGCAAAAAACAGTTTCGTATAAGATACAGAAGGAAAATAAACTAGAAATAGAACTTACGTCAAAAATACGTTCAAAACTCCCGAAAAAATAAAAGCAATCAAATTACTCGGAATGTCTGCATTTTACTGCTTTATGGAATGTAAAAAATTAATGTAAAGAAGTATTTTGGACACATATTTTTATCGTACGTATTGTTTCCATTTCTTCGAAAACTTATTATAAAGTAACTATAAGTTGATCATTAAATTTCACTATGTTTCATGTATGCATATTTTTTGTTGAGATTTCATGCAAAATAAAACTAGTTTTAAATATAGAATAATTTAAAAAACGTCACGCAACGTCACAGCTTAAAAAAAATTTCATTGCATGATATTTATGTCCAAAAAAAATTGTGGCTGCAAAGATTATTTTCATAAGAAAGGAAATTATATTTACGGAGGTATATTTTGAAAAATGAAGGAAAAAGACTTATTTTTGTTTCAACATATGTTCTTAAATAGATTTAAGAAATACTTAAATAAAATATAAACCGCTATATAAACAATAAATAATTGTTTTTCTACAATATGAAATGATTAGAGTGCAGGACAATATATATGGCGCAATAAAAGTTATTATTATTATTATTGTCATTATTATTTATATTATTATTATTAGTAGTAGTAGTATTTATATAATTATAAACATTATTATTTGTATTATTATTATTAATATTACTTTTATATTATTATTATTATTATGTTGTTGCATTTCGGTTGAAAAACTCAATATGAAGCCCATATGTAAGAGTTCATGAACAGAAAATTAATATCTTAATTTATTTTCCACTTCAATTACGTTCCATACACAGTATAAAATTTTAGTGTTCAGTCCCGAGCCAAATTATTTGACTCACAATAAGATTCCATTTAAAAATCTTAATTACCAAGTGATGCGGTTTTATTGTTTTTACGTGACTGAAATCTGTCTGCACTTGTTAACATTCATGTATTAATTGGTCAACATTATAATACAATACGTTAAAGATAAATACAAATTGAAAGTATATAAAAAATCTCCATAATAGAAACCCATCACATGTATGTTTAAATATAGAAGTTGCTCGTGCGAAACATGCAGTTATTAAAAAAACTACAATGAGTCTAATAATTTTGTCTAATTATTATAATATACTTATATAATACCTGATATAATAAATATTCTATATTTATTATATTAGGTATTATATATTATTATATTTATTATATTACTTATACAATGTAAGTATATATATAATAGTTTGCTGATTAGCGTTAAAAAAAGGTAATTCGAAGTCAATATTGTGTATTACAACATGGCCATTTATCTCCCCTTGATATTGACCCCTAATATTCAAATTGAACCACATATTATATTACCGGATAATAGTGTACCCCACCAGANTAATATACTTACGGAGCACCAACTAAAAGTTTGCTGATTTTCAATACAAATCTCTCAAAAGACGTTTGAACAGGTCGGTTAAAAAGACACCAAATAAATAAAAACGGATCAAACTACTACAGCGCCATCGTCCTTAGAGTCTGAACTAAGTCCTCCGGTAAAAAAAAATTTATATGCAATTTAAAATAGTGAAAATTAAATAAAACTAAAATGGGTAGACTCGCCCCGGTTTACGGTACGTTAAAGATAAATACAAATTGAAAGTATATAAAAAATCTCCATAATAGAAACCCATCACATGTATGTTTAAATATAGAAGTTGCATATAAACTCGTGCGAAACATGTAATTATTAAAAAAACTACAGTGCGTCTAATAATTTGGTCTAATTATTATAATATACTAATATAATACCTGATATAATAAATATTCTATATTTATTATATTAGGTATTTTATATTATTATATTTATTATATTACTTATACAATGTAAGTATATATATAATAGTTTGCTGATTAGCGTTAAAAAAAGGTAATTCGAAGTCAATATTGTGTATTACAACATGGCCATTTATCTCCCCTTGATATTGACCCCTAATATTCAAATTGAACCACATATTATATTACCGGATAATAGTGTACCCCACCAGAGGAAATTATTATAGGCTTTTTAGGAGGTACACAATGTGGTCCTATAGGTTACTGTCAATGTATATACATGTTGCAATATGGGCGTATATCTCATCTCAATATTGATCTATAATATTCAAATTAGACCACGCATTATGTTACCGGGTAACATAATATGTACCCAACCAAAGGAAGTAATTACAGGCTTATTAGGATGTACACAATGTAGTCCTATAGGTTACAATGTAAGTATATAGATAATAGTTTGTTGAATGGCGTTATAATGAGGAAATTCGAAATCAATATTGTGTATTAAAACAAGTCCCTATATCTCCGAGTACTGGTATATTACCGAAATATTACCGAGTACTGGTGTATTCCACCAGAGGAAGTAATTATAGGCCTATTAGGGGGCTCACAATGTGTTCTTATAGGTTATTTTGTATGTATATTTAATAGCGTTAAAACGAAGAAATTCGAAGTCAATATTATGTATTATCACATGGCCCTATATCTCCCCTTAATATTGACACATAATACTCAATCAGGTCCACGTATTATATAACTGGGTACTTGTAAACCCTATCTGAACAAATTATTTCTTTCAAATTAGGCGGCCCCCAATGTTGGCCTATAGCTTACTATGTAAGTATAAATATAATAGTGTGTCTAATAGCCTTAAATTGAGAAATTCGATGTAAATATTCCGTTTTACCACATGGCCCTATATCTCTCCTTAATATTGCCTATATTGTTCAAACTGGGTCATGTATTATATAACTGGGTTCTAGGGAACCGTACCAGAGGAAATCATTATAGGAAATAATTATAATTTTTTTATTAAAAAAACAAGCAGACGAACTGTTCCAAAAATTTAAAAAAAAAAGAAATAATGGATATCAAACTAATGTATTTAAATTCTATATAAAATCATTGAGTTAATTATATGTAATAATTATTACTGAATTTATTTTTAAAAAAATTTTAACTAAATTTATATTTTCATCAAGTGCAAATCCGATTCGGGGAAATCCGTGGCTGCGCTATTAATTTCTATAAAATCATAGATGTTAAAATTTTTTAATTAAAATTCAACTTAATTTTTTTCTTTCTTAATCTTTTCCATATTTCCAGTATAATATTTTGTTGCGCATGTTCAGTTTTGAGCCAATCCAAGATTAATAACAAATCAAACGCGCTTCTGTACTTCAGTAAGTACGCGCCATTAAAGAATCCTCCATTTACACTTCTATTTTCATATTTTGTAATTTGGCAAACTTGTTACGGAAATTTCTTAAATCATTTGTAGGAGATGCTATTAAGTGGAAGTACATATGAATTTGCTACTAGCTTTACATATTACATTTCATGTTTTTTCTGTTTTTTCTTGAATTTTCATTTTACATTTTTGCTTGGTATGTTTTATTTTGCATTTTTTGTCAAATTTGTTCTATTTTCGTCTTAATTATTTGATTCTTCTCACACTATTGTTTGATATATTTTGCTTTGGCTATTTTAATACAATATTAGAAAGCACCATTTCTTGAGGATATAATAGGTGAACTGATGACGAGATTACATCTTTTCCATATTTTTTTCGGCTTTTTAATTTTTTATTATCTTTTAAATTTTCTTATCTTTTTAGACATTTTTTAAATATATTTAATTATTATTATTATTATAAATCAGTTCGGGTTATCAATATTAAACCCCTTTATCACAAATGCATAATTTTTAAATGATTAGAAAATGATATTTGCAATGCAACTTACCCAAAAAAATCAAACGCTGCTATAATTAAGAAATAAAAACCCTCTTCGTCCAGTTGACGAGCGACACCCAATTTCTTCGACTGATGAATTCGGTATGTATTTAACCAACAGCTGTTTACAACTCAACTGAGTCCCATCCAACTCTTCCCTAAGAACTTACTTAACCAAAAGCCGTTTGGGTCCTAATCTTGTTTACCGCGTGGAAGATTCTGTAAAAATAAGCCAACTCCTACTCACACCTTTAGTCTAACTTTTTTTTTTTTTTACCATACCTTTTACTATCTTCTATCTATAAGCTTATCCCCTCTCTTTTGCTGGCAACCACTTATAATCGCTCTGTGTACTCTTAGCTCCACCTTCTTTTAGCCAATCTCTAGTTACCCCCCCCCCTCATATCCCTTTTGAAAACTCATAGAAAAATTTTCACTTCAAANCATTCGTGTGATATCTTCACTTTCCAGTAGCTCTTGAACATTAGCAGTACGGTGTGGCCGGGCATTGTCATCCATAAAAATGAAGTCTGCTTCAATGGCCCCTCGGAACAGACGCACATGGGGTAGGATTACCTCATTGCAGTAGCGGTCTCCAGTTACAGAACCTCGGTCGAAGATCTGAAGCTCAGTCCACCCGTTCAACATAATGGCAACCCAGACTACAACTCCAGGACCACCGTAACGATCTCTTTCCGCGATGTTATTGGGATGAAATCGAGCTCCAACCTCTCTCCAGATCAACTGACGTTGAGAATCGCTTGCAGCACTAAAACGACTCTCATCTGTGAAGAAGACGCGACTCCATGGATGAGGTGTCCAGGTTTCGTGTTCTCTGCACCACTCTAAGCGGTGCCGCCGATGGCTAGCTTTTAAAGGTATGCAGCGTTCAGGACGTCTAGCAAATAGGCCGCCTTTGTGGAGGCGTCTGGCCACTGTAAATCTTGATACTTGTCGTCCTGTGGCTGTGCACAGTTGCTGAGATATGGCGCTCGCTGACTGAAAACGGTTTCTTTTCGCCTGGAGGACAATGTAACGGTCATCTCTTGGTGTTGTTTTCCTTGGACGGCCACCACCAACTTTCTGAGCAGCTGTACCAGTAGTTTTAAAGGCATTCCAAGCACGAGAAACAACACTTTTGTTGATCCCGAACTCTTGCCTTAGATCCCGAAAGTCCTTGTTATCAGCATTATAAACTTATATAAAGCAATTTTAATACAAACAATATTATAAACTTATATTAAGCGAGGAAGCAATATTATTTAACATATTACTATAGGGCATTAGCCGGAGATTAATCTCCGTATCCGAAGTACGCGTGGCAGAGCTTAACTCGGGTAGACTATATTTGAGGGAGCGTTAGTTGAGGTACACAGATTCTATTCATGATAAATTTAGACAGTATCCAACTGCTATTAGAGAATTCGGTGCATCTGAGAATATTCAAGCTTAACGAAGAAGTGAGTTGTTTTCTTTTTTTTCTTTTTTGTTTTTTCCTTTTTTTTTCTGTGCTTACTCCATTAATTTTTGTTTCCATTCAAAATGCATTTTATTGGGTTTATTAACTTTGCTCATATCGGGTTCATTGCAATTTTATAACGTTTCTGCCGATGTTTTGTTGAAATTTTCCAATGTCTTATTGAAATATCATTATATTTCGGCAACCATTCCTGTTTACCACGGTGCTCCGCGCAAACAGTAAAGGCGCTAAACATAAGTCGCCAATTTCGCCAAGGCGCACCCTCAAGTATATTTTTACCCCTAACTGAAATCATTGTTGATCTTATAGGATGCCGTAAGCTCCCTATAAGGTGCTTCATCTCCCCCCCCCCCCAGTAATTTAAATTTTAAACTGAAAACAATTAAAACCTAATGAAAAAATAACTTTAAAATATGGCAAACAAATTAAAACATGTAATATTAATAAGTTGATGCTGAGTAATATTTCAAAAGCAAATACCATATCAAGTAATTGCCCAATTCACTTCAATACTGTCAACTGACAAAATATTTTAGTTTCAATCAGACAAAAGCAAATTATATAATTAAAACATATGCAACTGAAATTCGACAAATTAAATTAAGCAATTAAATTTTTTTTGTCATATTGAATACTAATTAAAAAAACAAATGTAAAATGAAATAATTATGTTATCAATGATCAATAAACATTTTTGTCTGAATTGTTATAAGAAAATAAAGTGAAAACAATAAAATTAACAATTATTTACAATAAATCTCAATCAATCAATATTCACAAAACCTAGCTATTTAAATTTTTCATTGATTTTTTTCCACATCATTTTGTGTACCAATGATTTGCACTTTTATGCATTATTTAAGAAATATCTCAAACAAATATGAACTGTTAATTTATATTTCTGGCTGAACGATTTTTTGGAAGAAAGTAAACAATTAAAAGAAAGGAAAAACAATGATAAAATTAAAAATTATTTACAAAACCTCCTTATATACAGCATTTTTTGTCAATTTCTTTTCCATTTTGCTCATTTTCATTGATTTTTCTTTTCACATTTTCTTGTGTACCAATGATTTGCACTTTTATGCATTATTTAAGAAATATCTCTAACAAATATGAACTGTTAATGTTTTGACTCTTTTTATAATTTCAATAACAGATGGCGCCAGTGGTACTGTTAATCAAGAAATATTTTGTTTTTGTTATTTTCTTTCCTTTTTTTTAGTTTCAGTTTAGATTTATTCATTATGTTGGTAGATGAGTAATATTTATGTTTGGCAATATGGCCATTGAAATTTCAATTACTCATTTATAATTCAATGAAAAATATTTCAGTGTTATCTATAAATCATGCTCTGATAATCAATCAAAGAAATAAAGTATATATCCGGTAAGATTTCGAAAACTTATTTGTTGTGCTAAGTTGTCATAATTTTCATTTTCCCACATTGTATTAGTTTCTATAATTTTAATGATATTCTACTTAACTTTTATGATTTTTCCATTATATAAGTTTATGATTTATTTAAGATTCATTCCATTTTTTGGTCCTTCGAGACCGGAGTGAAAAATCCGAGCTATTGTTTATAATTTAGTTTCGATTTCAATTAAGAGAGCTAGATAAAAGTATTTTATATTGCTCTAGTTAACATTGTTTTTTTTTAATCTTATTTTCGGTCCGTCAATAAATCTTTGATCTTAAATCTTGTATTTTGTAATTATAATGGAAACTTTAAAGAAAAGACGTAGCATTTTGAAAGGTAAAGTAACGCGTATAAACAATATTCTGAAACCGAAATTTGTGTCTGGGGAAATAGAAAGAGCGGAATTAGATGTTTTTTCGGCTCAAATAAATGAAATATGGGTGGAGCTTAATGAGATTCATACGGAAATTATCGTTTCTTG
>NC_092210.1:3539557-3551937 GCF_043381705.1 Parasteatoda tepidariorum
AAGGAAAAAGACTTATTTTTGTTTCAACATATGTTCTTAAATAGATTTAAGAAATACTTAAATAAAATATAAACCGCTATATAAACAATAAATAATTGTTTTTCTACAATATGAAATGATTAGAGTGCAGGACAATATATATTGCGCAATAAAAGTTATTATTATTATTATTGTCATTATTATTTATATTATTATTATTAGTAGTAGTAGTATTTATATAATTATAAACATTATTATTTGTATTATTATTATTAATATTACTTTTATATTATTATTATTATTATGTTGTTGCATTTCGGTTGAAAAACTCAATATGAAGCCCATATGTAAGAGTTCATGAACAGAAAATTAATATCTTAATTTATTTTCCACTTCAATTACGTTCCATACACAGTATAAAATTTTAGTGTTCAGTCCCGAGCCAAATTATTTGACTCACAATAAGATTCCATTTAAAAATCTTAATTACCAAGTGATGCGGTTTTATTGTTTTTACGTGACTGAAATCTGTCTGCACTTGTTAACATTCATGTATTAATTGGTCAACATTATAATACAATACGTTAAAGATAAATACAAATTGAAAGTATATAAAAAATCTCCATAATAGAAACCCATCACATGTATGTTTAAATATAGAAGTTGCTCGTGCGAAACATGCAGTTATTAAAAAAACTACAATGAGTCTAATAATTTTGCCAAATTATTATAATATACTTATATAATACCTGATATAATAAATATTCTATATTTATTATATTAGGTATTATATATTATTATATTTATTATATTACTTATACAATGTAAGTATATATATAATAGTTTGCTGATTAGCGTTTAAAAAAAGGTAATTCAAAGTCAATATTGTGTATTACAACATGGCCATTTATCTCCCCTTGATATTGACCCCTAATATTCAAATTGAACCACATATTATATTACCGGATAATAGTGTACCCCACCAGAGGAAATTATTAGAGGCTTTTTAGGGGGTGCACAATGTGGTCCTATAGGTTACTGTCAACGTATATACATGTTGCAATATGGGCGTATATCTCATCTCAATATTGATCTATAATATTCAAATTAGACCACGCATTATGTTACCGGGGAACATAATATGTTCCCAACCAAAGGAAGTAATTACAGGCTTATTAGGATGTACACAATGTAGTCCTACGGGTTACAATGTAAGTATATAGATAATAGTTTGTTGAATAGCGTTATAATGAGGAAATTCGAAATCAATATTGTGTATTAAAACAAGTCCCTATATTTCCCCTTAAAATTCAAATTGGATCACATATTATAATACCGGGTACTAGTGTACCCTACCAAAGGAACTATTTATAGGCTTATTAGGGGGTACGCAATGTGGCCTTATAGGATACTAGGTAAGTAGTATATATATAATAGTGTGTTGAATAGCGTTATAATTAGGAAACTCGAAATCAATATTCTGTTTTACAATATGGTCCTATATCTCCCCTTAATACCGATCTATAATATTCAAATTGGACCACATGTTATATTACCAAGTACTGGTGTATTCCACCAAAGGAAATAAATTATAAATTATTAGAGGGCTCACAATGTGTTCTTATAGGTTAGTTTGTATATATATTTAATAGCGTTAAAACGAAGAGATTCGAAGTCAATATTATGTATTATCACATGGCCCTATATCTCCCCTTAATATTATCAATCAGGTCCACGTATTATATTACCGGGTACTTGTAAACCCTATCTGAACAAATTATTTCTTTCAAATTAGGGGGCTCCCAATGTTGGCCTATATCTTACTATGTAAATATAAATATAATAGTGTGTCTAATAGCTATAAAATGAGAAAATAAAATGCAAATATTCCCCTTTATCACATGGCCCTATATCTCTCCTTAATATTGCCCATATTGTTCAAACTAGGTCATGAATTATATAACTGGGTTCTAGGGTACCGTACCAAAGGAAATCATTATAGGAAATAATTATAATTTATTTATAGAGAAAGCAAGCAGACGAACTCTTCCAAAAATTTAAAAAAAAAAATATGATATCAAACTAATGTATTTAAATTCTATATAAAATCATTGAGTCAATTATATGTCATAATTATTACTGAATTTATTTTTAAAAAAATTTTATCTAAATTTATATTTTCATCAAGTTGAAATCCGATTCGGGGAAATCCGTGGCTGCGGTATTAATTTCTATAAAATCATAGGTGCTAAAATTTTTTAATTAAAATTCAACTTAATTTTTTTGGGAACTATCTAGTATAATATTTTGTTGCGCACGTCCAGTTTTGAGCCAATCCAAGATTAATAACAAATCAAGCGCGCTTTTGTACTTCAGTAAGTACGCGCCATTAAAGGATCCTCTATTTACACTTCTATTTTCATATTTTATAATTTGGCAAACTTGTTACGGATATTCCTTTAATCATTTTTGGGAGATGCTATTAAGTGGAAGTACATATGAATTTGCTACTCGCTTTATATATTACATTTTGTGTTTTTTCTGTTTTTTCTTGAATTTTCATTTTCTATTTTTTGCTTGATATGTTTTATTTTGCATTTTTTGTCAAATTTGCTCAATTTTCGTCTTAATTATTTGATTTTTCTCACACTATTGTTTGATATATTTTGCTTTGGCTATTTTAATACAATGTTAGAAAGCACCATTTCTTGAGGATATAATAAGTCAACTGATGACGAGATTATATCCTTTCCGTATCTTTTTAGACATTTTTTAAATNGTTATTTACATATATATATACTAGAGGGCTCCGCCCCCTGCTCGCTACCGCTCGCCAATCCCCGATAATTACTGCGCAATTACATATTTGTTCGCTTCGCGAACAAAATTAAAGTCGTTTTCCTGGAGATTAGCTGGCAATTTTTCTGCACCAACATCACATGGAAAGAATATGATAGGATTATAAAATGTCAGAAGTCCTTATTATCAGCATTGTAAACTTATATAAAGCAATTTTAATACAAACAATATTCTAAACTTATATAAAGCCAGGAAGCAATATTATTTAACACATTACTATAGGGCATTAGCCGGAGATTGATCTCCGTATCCGAAGTACGCGTGGCAGAGCCTAACTCGGGTAGACTATATTTGAGGATGCTTTAGTTCTACGTTGGATACCGCCTGGTAAGGTTACTTTTTCTTCTGGTCAATAAGATCGAAGGTATGTGGGCAGTCATAAAAAGGGACCTTAGAAAGGGACCTCGGTACCACAGACGCCATTTTTGATACGTATTTCGCCGAATTTATGTGGAGACGGAGGTACACAGATTCTATTCATGATAAATTTAGACAGTATCTAACTGCTATTAGAGAATTCGGTGCACCTAAATCTGAGAATATTCAAGCTTAACGAAGAAGTGAGTTGTTGTTTTTTTCCTTTTCTTTCTATTTACTCCATTAATTTTTGTTTCGATTCAAAATGCATTTTATTGGGTTTATTAATTTTGCTCATATCGGGTTCATTGCAATTTTATAAAGTTTCAGCCGATGTTTTGTTGAAATTTTCCAATGTTTTATTGAAATATCATTATATTTTGGCAGCCATTCCTGTTTACCACGGTGTTCCGTGCAAACAGTAATGGCGCTAAACATAAGTCGCCAAACCTCAAGTCGCCAACCCTCAAGTATATTTTCACCCCTAACTCAAATCATTGTTGATCTTATAGGATGCCGTACGCTCCCTATAAGGTGCTTCATCCCCCCCCCCCCCCCCCCAGTAATTTAAATTTTAAACTGAAAACAATTAAAACCTAATGAAAAAATAATTTTAAAATATGGCAAACAAATTAAAGCATGTAATATTAGTAAGTTGATGCTGAGTGATATTTCAAAAGCAAAAACCATTGCAAGTAATTGCCCAATTAACTTCAATACTGTCAACTGACAACATATTTTAGTTTCAATCAGACAAAAGCAAATTATATAATAAAAACATATGTAACTGAAATTCGACAAATTAAAGTAAGCAATTTAATTTTTTTGCCATATTGAATACTAATAAAAAACAAATCTAAAATTAAATAATTATGCTATCAATGATCAATAAACATTTTTTTCTGAATTGTTATAAAAAAATAAGGTGAAAACAATAAAATTTAAAATTATTTACCATAGATCTCTGAATATTCACAAAACCTAGCTATGTACATTTTTCATCATTTTGTGTACCAATGATTTGCACTTTTATGCATTATTTAAGAAATATCTCAAACAAATATGAACTGTTAATTAATATTTCTGGCTGAACGAGTTTTTGAAAGTAAGTAAAATACAATTAAAAGTAAGGAAAAAACAATGATAAAATTAAAAATTATTTACGAAACCTTATATACAACATTTTTTATCAATTTCTTTTCCATATTATTCGTTTTCCTTTAAACGTTTTGACTCTTCAACGTTTCTTCGCCGCGCATTTCGTTGTCGCTTATTGATAGTATTGCGATTACTTTCAAGGTAATTTTGTGCTGCTAAATTATGTTCAGCTTTGTGTCGCTGGTGATATCGCCTAAGATATTCACGGTGATCCATTTTTTGCAAAATATATAAGTATTTTAAAGTAAACTCTGTTCAATATACCATTTTACACATTCCATACAAAATAAAAATCGCAACAAGATTTAGCTGGTAAGTTTAGTTGTAACAGTTCTGCAGACGGCATTATTAAAAATTATTATTTTTTCACACACATGCGTTCTCAATTTTGATTGGCTGTTTTGTGCGTTACTAACCAGAAGTCTTCTGTGATTGGCTATGTGTTATCATTCCACTCTCTTCTTAAATATAAAGAGATATATAAATAAGATTTAAAATTTAGAGAAAAATTGAAACGAAAATAGGACACATTAAGTATACATATGCACAGTCCCTGACCAAATTATTAGACGCACTATAAGATTCTCTGTAATATCTCAATTATCAGGAGATATTATATAGTTTTATTGTTTTTACACGACTGAAACCAGTTTGAACTTGTTTATGTTCGTCTATCTCTGGCATAAATTAGAGGATCTATAGTATAAATTCGACAATCAGATAATTTAGACAATATAATATATAAATATAGAATACAGGTATTATATGAGTATAATAATTCGACCAAATTATTAGACGCACTGTAGTTTTTTTAATAATTACATGTTTTGCACGAGCTTATAGGAAACACTTTTATATTTAAACATAAATGTAATGGATTCTTTTTCAAGATATTTTTTATATGCTTCCCATTTGTATTTATTTTTAACGTACTGCGTTATAATGTTAATCAATTAATATACGAACGTAAACAAGTGCAAACCGGTTTCAGTCGCGTAAGAGTAATAAAGCTGAATAGTATTATGATTTTAAGATTTTACAGATTTGAATTAAGATTTGAATTAAGATTTTACATAGATTCTTAAGTGTGTCGAATAATTTGGCCAGGGACTGTATATATATATAGGAAAATACCTTCTGTATATTCTTTCATTATTTAAATGCTTATACAAACTTCAGCTTAGTGGACATATACCATCTATCACTGGAGAACCCCATTGAGCGATAGAAAAGCCGAATTCTGGCCACAATGGGACTTATTGTTATGGAACAGCTGCATCTGATAGCTTCATTCACTCTTAACTGCATCGACAAAGACTCCATCTTGTTTTAAGTATGGCTTTACATAGTGAATGTTTGGAGTGAAAATGGGTAGATAACCTCCATTCTTTTGTGTAAATATCAATAAAGTCACGTGTTTTAACTCCTATCATAAAAGAAAGTAATATTTCATTCAAGTTCGAGCTCTCTGGTCTACAATATTGCTGTGATGCTTTAAAGATTCCCGGTGGATAATAGACATTGATTAAGGAGCATTTTAAAAGAATAGCCATTTGAACTTTAACTGGAATTTAAACAGTAAGCATAGGTTTCTTAGGGTGTGGTATCCTCATAATACCATTATATCACGACTATAATTAGAAAAATCTGAAAATAATTCCTCTTGAAATAAATACAGTCAAACCCAGATATAGTGAACACGGTTTATAGTGAACTCCCGGATATAGTGAACGAAATGTTCCCTTGCCTTGCTACACACGTACAATGTTTTTTTTTTTTTTTTTTTTTTTTTTTTTTTTTTTTGCAGATATAGTGAACCAAAAAAAGAGAGGAAGTTGTATATTGTGAACTTTTTTCTGTCTTCAACCGATTTATTTTCTTCATTTTTTTTTTGCAATAATTTTGAAATTTCTGCTGCAAAATAAATACGTATACCGATTTTTAAAACAGCATCTATAGCGTAGAATGTAGCAACAAGCATTTTTTCTTGTTTGCTTCATTATTGAATAGCATTATTGAATGGGTTCAACATTCAAAGAAGCTGCAATCTTCCAGTATCTGGACAAATGCTTCTTGTCAAAGCCAATGATTTTGATCAGCGATTGGGTGAGACTAATTTTATGTGCTCGAATGCCTGAGTAGGTAGGTTTAAAAAGCGGAATTACATAAATTCAGGAAAAATTATCGGAGAGTCGGGAAATGTTTCCATATCTGATCAGCTAAAGATAACTAATTTTTTTTTGTACGCAAGACAACGAGTAATAAAAAATAAAAGTTAACATATTTTTTTTTTACTACGTATTATTTATCAGTCATTTTTGTATTTTATTTTATGGGTCATTTATTAAAATAATGTGTCATAAAAAGAGGAAGTTTGAAACCATTAGCGAAAATTGCTTGAGGAGCAGATGTGGTGAAGTCCCGGTTATAGTGAACCAAAATTTCGATCCCTTGAAGGTTCGCTATAGCAAGATTTGACTGCTTTAGGAATCCATGCCGAAATGTAAGCAAAAACTTTCATGCATATAAGATGTTCCAAATTTACAATTAAACTTCGGAAAAATTGGAACGATGCCTGAACATCTCATATCACTAATGAGAAAAGTGTGATAAAAAAAAAAACTAGGACGGATTTCCAACAATCTTTTAAATTTCGATGCTGCTTTTTGTCTCGTGGTATGCCTTTTTATTTTATTTTATAACCGTCGTTGAACAGCCGACCCAATTTTTTGGGTTTACGTCTTCTAACGTTAAACTCCGTAGCCTTGTCATTGTGAATCCAATCCAGAAGACAAGGGAATTCCTGGATCAAGTATTGGGAGAAATTTTGCCTTCGTGGAGGACTTTTTTGATGGAACTAACCCGCATTTGTGTTACATGGAGAGGAAGACCACGAGAACCTCCCACGTTTAGCCTGACGGAAAAGGGACTGTAACCCATGATCCGTCTACCACTGAGGATATTTCACATCAGTACTGTGGTCAGTGCAAGTCGGATGCGGAATTCGTATCGATCAGCCATCGCTGGATTCGAACCCAGTTCACCTCATTGGAAGGCGAACGCTCTATCCCCTGAGCCATCACGGCTCTCAAGGTATATCTTATACTTTTCGTATAATCTCTATAGGTATACTTTTCTTATTTCAATTTTTATAATGATTCAAAAAATGTACATAAAGGGTAGTCATTATGGAATATCTGTATATTTCAGTAATGAGAAGGGTGCACTTTGGGAATATGCTGCAATATATTTATAGAGCAATTAACAAGAAAACCTCTCTTATTGTAACTCATTAAAATGGAATATAAAAGATATGAAATATTTTTGATCAAAGAAAAATGAAAATCACCACGTGACGTTGCATCTGCCAACTTTAATTAAACGTTGGCAACTAAAATCCAATAAAACAAGCTGTATGCCCTTGAAGAATTTTAATATATCTTAAAGGTATTTAAAATGTTGTTATTCGGTAAAAATTAAATTTACTAATGTTGCAGTGCATTTTTAAGTATTAATTAACCATTAATTCGATTAATCTGTACTACTAAAAGATACAACTAAAAGATAAATAAAGAAAAATTCGAGTATTTTTAGGAACTATAATTTCTGAAGTGTAATTCGAAATGACTTTTAAAACACCTTTGATCTTAAACTATTATTTCCAGTAATAGGCGAGGAGACGAGTATTAAAATGATTCAAGTCCATTTACCAACTTTTGGAATTAAGTTTCCTTTGGTGTACTAGTGATTAAAAGAACTGCTTCTTTCGAAAATGCAGTGTTCACCAAAAGTTACTCACACATTATTTCGCAATTTGGTGATTAAAAAAAAGCTCTTATACACAGTCATTGTTTCAAAATTATTATTTATTTTCACAAATTTTTTAATCGAGTTTCACATCATTCTTAAAAAACTGGAAAGTTTCCAAGTTATCAGTTTTGTTAGTTATTGGATTGGCTAAAATTTCCTTTTCCTATAATGTTAACAAAGCACCAACTCCTCAACCCAAGCAATATCTTAGTAGAAATTCACCTGCAATTGCGTTGCATAGACAAAGAGTCACGAAAAGCTTCCACTGATAGATCGATGTCTAAAAGATTCTAACCCATAATCTGATTACCACTGGGAAATTTTTTCTTTAGCCCTTTGAAATTTGATAGGCTTTAGCTTGATCAACCCCACAAATTGTTCAACCACATGCTGTATTAGAGCCTTGATCCACTTATTAGAAAATGAGGGCCCTAGAGATAACTTTTTTATTCGTTAAACGAAGAAAACCTACAGACGAAGTTATAATGTAACGGACCTAGTAAACGAAAGAAATGTTTTGTTTGGTTGACTTGTAGGTGACAGCGTGAACCTAAACCCATGTTTGGCCAAGACTCAGATTTATCTTTTCCACAATTTCAGAGAAATCGAATTCGATGTTAGACCATAACATCGATAATTCTCTTTGAACCATAATATTCTGCTACCTCAATAAGGTGTTAAATTGTGCCCTATACTAAGTTACGTTTTCACTCAGCTTACGTCATGTTATCAAATTTTACAAACATTTCTGTCGGCACAATGATTTTGCTCAACCATATTAAAGTTACATCAAACATATGTGATACAATGCTCTACAAAAATTCTAACTGTGTCTTAGGATCAAAAATGATGCGAAAAGTGATTTACATACTCATATACTAACTTGTGAAATTTGTATGTGTTGCTATTATTTTGTATCATTTAATAGATGTGAAATGAGTTTATAATATGTATTCCATAAATAACCGATAATTTGAAAAGAAGAATTACAAAAAAAAATTTAAATTAAATAGATGCAAGGCTTTTTTTTTTCCTTCTTACGAATCCAGAAATTTCTTTACACCCAATTTCAAAATTGGTTACACAGTTCATCGATAGATGGCGCTATTAGGTAGCAAAACAATAAAACAATGTTTCCCAGACAACCCCTATTTGTAGTAAGTCAGTTTGATTGATCTAAGGTGCAACAGAAAACATTGTTTTATAGCTTTTCCATTCATCAACGCCACCTGTTGAAAAATTGTTTAACCCCTTAACAGTGTCATATATTTCAGAAAAATGGACCAAAACTGTTTTGACTGTTTAATTTTGTTCTTTATATGAATTATAAAAGTTGAGAAAGGGTTTTTTATTACAAAAATAAAATTTTAAACGCAATAACTACTGTAGTTATAATTTTTACATTGTACATAAAAAAGCAATGGATGATACACGCATCTTATTCAACTAAATATAATATAACTAGTATAATATAATATAAGAACACAGCAATATGATTTTCAATACGCAATTTTTCACAAATCTTTCACAGTATGGCAGCACCTCCAACACCCACATTTTCCCTCCCTCGACAGAAATCGTAATTCCCTATTCCCTCCCCCCCCATTTCCCTATTAAATATCCATTCTTTAATTTCATATACTGGCCAAAATATTAGACGCACTCTAAAATTCCATGTAAAATCTTGATTATCACTATACAGCTTTATTGTTTTTACGCGACTGAACTTATTTACGTTTGTGTATCAATTGGTTAAATTAGACGATATATACTATATATATAAATTCGACGATTTTATAAATTAGACGACATATTATATAAGTATAGAATATTTGTTATATCAGGTATTATATTATAATAATTAGGCCAAATTATCAAACTTATTGTAGTTTTTTTATAATTGACTGTTTTGCACGAGTTTATAGGCAATACTTTTATATCAAAACATACATGTAATGGCTTTTTATTCTGGAGATTTTTCATGTACTTCCTATTTCTATTTAATTTTAACGTATTGCATTACAGTGTTAACCGATTGATACACGAACGTAAACAAGTGTAAACCGGTTTCAGCTGTGTAAGAACAATAAAGCTGTATAGTATCACCTGACAATTAAGATTTTACATAGAATCTAATAGTGCGTCTAATAATCTGGACTGTATATAACTGTGATCGATTTGTTTACTAAATTTTAAATTTTTAGGATAGAAATATTTTTACAAATTTTGTAAAAGCTACTTTAATAACTTTGAAAAAGTTTTTAAAACACATACAAACTAAAAAAATTAAAATTTAGAAACTGAGCTAAGTGGAACACGTTTTAATGCATGAAATGAACCAAGAAAATATTAGTTTGTTACCTAATCGATAATAAAATTACATTCAAATCATTATCCATATGCAGGAAGTAGAATCCCTCTCCCATCTTAAGGAAGTCCTTAAGTCATAACATTTGCATACACCATGAATTATTTAAGTCTAAAAAAATTTTAATGTGATATGAAAAATAATATAAGCGTTCAGTAGAATTTGAACACCTAATATAATATAAGTGTTCAAATTCTAAAGTTGCATCTAACAGGAAGATTATTTTACATGAGCCCTAATATAAATCGAAGCACTTTTTTCATAATTGAAATTTGTAATAAATTTTATTGTAGTGTATCTACCACTACAAATATATAATTCCAATTCACTATTATATAATACGCGTTAACTCGATTCTATGTTGGGGTACCTTTACATAGACGAAGGTTGACATTTTCGATAACTCTCCCCACATGGGTGACCCGAACGTGATGTGAACATGCCTACCTTGACAGAAACTCCCGCTTCGATCTGAACACGCTAATCTTGGCAGTGAAGCAAACTTCAATCTGAACAAGCCTACTTCGATGGATGGTCCACATTAAACACTTGACTTGCTACTTGTGACTGCGACATTATCCAACCCCTCACGCTGTTGCTACCCAGTCTCGATCACACACAACGTACAACGTATGCACTCGACTGCTAAAGGCAACAGAGGAGCGATCACAACCGTAATCTTAATGCAGCTCTCCCGGCTTCTCACAAAACAGCAATGAATCAACTAGCGGTATCCGATCATAGAATTGTATCACATATATAATTCCGGTGGGGGAGTACTGTAGTGTATCTACCACCACAAAAATACCATCCCAATTTCATAGTATATAAGACATGTTAACTCGATTCTATGTTTGGATACCTTTTCATAGGTTGACATGGTCGATTACAGCTCTCCCCACAGTTATCAGTATAAATTCAAATTATTTTTCACAATAGACATATTTCAATAAAGAAGTGAAGTAATTATTCCTATCTCAATTGCATTTTTCTATTGCGGAAATGAAAGTGTTTTGGCCTAATCCCAGAAAAAGAAGCAATTTACTTAAGATTAAGTCAATTGAATAAAATGATAAGAACACAAATTAAAGTTAAAAAGAAAGAAAAACGTTTTATGATCACATTCATAGAATTTTTACTTTTTATTATGACATTTCCGGAAAATATTTCAAGTAAAAATAAAATAACATTCCATAATTCCTTAATATTTAAATAGTTATATCATAGATTAAGTTAAGATTTTTTTTTTTAATTTCAGCTCTGAAAACGTAATTCCTTAATTTACTGAATTACCTAGAAAAGTTCTGTTTAAGTTGGAGATTTTTTTAACATTTATTCTCAGTTTATTTTCCTTTTAAAAATTCAAAAATTTTATAATATAATAGTTTTAGTAAGTTAATACAATTAATAAATTGCTATTATAATAAAAAGTTTTGTTTTAGGTATAAAGATATATTTATATTTTATTTTTCAATCATACTTAAACTTCCTAACGGTACTTTATTTAAAGTTCTAAAATTAAAAAGTAGCTTTTAAGCACTAAAAATCTATATTATATAAAACGCTAATACGAACGTATGTATGTATGTATAAAACCGATGATATTTCTTTTCTCGCGCTGGCAACAGTTTTCATTTTTAATTGATTGGATTCGGCGCGCAAGAGCACGTAGTGAGCAACCAGATAACAATAACCAGAGTGAGCATTATCAGGTTGTTCAATTCAGATTCATGCACTAAAAACATGACAATATTTAATTTAAACTCAATTAGGAATTAATTAATTAATTGAAGTGAGAATGCTTTAAAAGGCCGCTGTTGAATTGATATTTTTCTACTGGGAGCTACCT
>NC_092210.1:3553051-3557390 GCF_043381705.1 Parasteatoda tepidariorum
CAATACCTTAAAAACGCCCACCGTTTGCAGAAATGAAGTAATGTACTCCAAAGACGAAATTAATTGACGCCTTTATAAATATATTTCAACTAGAATGGTCCATCATGCAACAGAAAATATTGCATTATCCCACCAGCAGACGTCTATAGACGAACTGCGCAACTAATTTTAAATTTTGTGCCATAATGCAATTGAAAATTGATCTTAAAACATTGGGAGAAACTTTCTCTTGAAATATTTTCAATTCCAACAGAGAACATTATCTTGTAGTATTTCCCTGTTAGCAATACTGTTTGTTGACGAAATTTGTAACTTATTTTGAAGCTTGGTGCAAAAAATGTTTAGCTTTCTAACCGTAATACAACAGAACCGTGCCTAGTTAGAATAGAATATTTTTAAAAATAATTGGTTAAATAACTTTATTTATTTTATCGGTGCATTTTACTTTTATAATCAAGATGATATTTTATTTTTTTACTTTATAACCGTCGTTGAACAGCCGACCCAATTTTATGGGTTTACGACTACAAATGTTCAACTCGGTAGCCTTGTCATTTTGACCCCAATCCAGAAGACAAGGGAAGTCCTGGATCAAATATTGGGAGAAATTTGCCTTCGTGGACGACATTTTGATGGAACTAGCCCGCATTTGCGTTATACCATGAAATGGAAGACCACGAGAACCTCCCACGGTTAGCCTGACGGCAAGGGGACTCTAACCCATGATCCGTCTACCACTGAGGATATTTCACGTCACTGTGGTCGGCGCAAGCCGGATGCTGAATTCGTATCGACTGGGATTCGAATCCGGTTCACCTCATTGGAATGCGAACGCCCTATTCCCTGAGCCATCACGGCTCTCAAGGTATATCCTGTACTTTTCCTCTACATGCAGCTCCATCAAGATGATATTGTAGGATTTGGGATCCATGGAAATCAAAAGCTGATTATGTTTCCCTACAGCAAAATCTATAGTTTGTCTACGATATGAACTCCCCCCGCCACAGAGTCTGAGGCCGTCTGTTGCTATGGAAATATTATATAGTGCATTTCAGGGAGGGTAGCTTCTCTTCACTCTAGAACTAACACAAGAGTCCAAAGAAAAGCCTTTACTCTGACCGACCTGAGTCAAAACCTGTTCTATACATGACCCCCCACCCCACTTGAAATAGTTATACCAAGGCCTCCTAGGAGGCTTTGGTTATACACCGCTATAATGGTCACCGCTTCTGGTCCAGACGAATATCCAGGGAAGTTCCTACTTTAGATAAACTATACTTTCATGCTGAAAGTTTTACTTTTAAAAATAACCGTGTTTAAGCTCACATAAGCGGAATCAAACAATATGTCACAAAAATGCTTTGATTTTTGCTCTATTTTAATGAAAACAAATGAGGTTAAGTTTCAAGTTAATATTTGAACCAAACTTAAGAAAAAATGAAAAAAACTTATACAACTAATGGTTAACTGCTTTCGTCTGACAATTTACGAAAATAAAATTTTAAATTGCAACTAGAGAAAATCCCACTTAATTTATTCAGAAGATTGAAACTAAAAACAATAAAACTAGTTTTTTTTTATCATCTGTTAATTTAATCCTAAGAAACTTATTTATATTTCCCACCCTGCTCGTTATTTTTGCAACGATATTTCTTCTTTTTCCATCTTCCCTCTTAAATACAGTCAAACCCCGCTAAAGTGAACATGGTTTATAGTGAACTCCCGGATATGGTGAACGAAATGTTCGCTCCCGTGCCGTGCTATACACATATATTATTTTTTGTGGATATAGTGAACCAAAAAAAGAGAGGAAATCGGATATTATGAACTTTTTTCTGCCTTCGACTGATTTTTTTTCCCTTCATTTTTGGGTAATTTTGAAACTTCTACATAAAATATATATACCGAATTTTAACACCATCTATTGCGTGGAATGTAGCCATAAGCATTTTTCTTATTTGCTTCTTCTATCTCAGTTTCACATCCCTAAATAAAGGCTATCCCTAAATTTTTTTCTACGCAAGACGAACAGTAATGAAAAATAAAAGTCAACACGTTTTTTGTTACTACATATTGTTTCTTAATTATTTTTGTGTTTCTTTTTATGGGTCATTTGATCAAATAATGTGTAAAAGGGAGCTGTTCGGAAAAATTAGTTAAAATTGTTGTAGTACGGATATAGTGAACTGAAATTTCGATCCCTTGAAAGGTTCACTGTAGCGGGGTTTGACTGTATTTTTTAAATATACTTCATTTTTTACATGCACGAATTTTTTTCTCCGTTTACGACCATGAAGTCAAAATACACGCTTTTCTTTGCACTTTTTCATTTAAATTTATTGAGTTGCTAGTGTTTTAATCAAAACTGAGCAGGAATGTTTAATTTCAGCGCTTGGTTATCAAAACACTTATGTTTGGCAGAAAGTGTGTGATTGGATATATGAAAAGAATTTCATTACTCTTCAAGCAGTTGGGTGACAAGAATGAAAACTGTTTTAAAATACACTTCAGAACGACAATTTTGATTCATTTGGACTTGCAGAAGAAAAATGTTATTATATCTGCATAACCTTATTTACTTTTCTCTCATTTCCTTTACTAGAGTTTAATATTCATATTCACACTTTATTCACTGATTTAATTTGCATTGGATTGCATATAAGCTTCCAAAATGCATGGAAATTGTCAAACAGCTCGAGAGGCACGCACGGAATCAAAATTCTAACAATACGCATGGGAAATATTTTCAAAAGTAGTTCATTTCATTCAGTAATTACGAAACTTATCCCCCAATCTCAATCCTTGAAGATGTACAGGGAGTAACTAGAAATTCATAAGTTGTGACAGTCATTTTTATTCCAGATTTAAATTCTCCAGATGAAATATCAATTTGAAATACAAGTTTGTTCTTCTTGGTTTCTCAGAAGATGCTGTAATCACGAAATGGAAATGAGGTAAAACATTTTTCAAAAGACTCGAGAAATACATGTCCAATCGTGTTAAATATTAGTAAAAACCTAACTAATAGCACCGAGCTCGACCCCCACCGGTTTACTTGGTCCCAACGAAGCATTATTTAAAGAAGTAGGGGTACAAGGAGGATTTTTTAAGTGAAAGTGAGTTCATAAACAATAGCCCTTTCAGCATGCCAAATTTTAATTATGTAGTTGCCATCCAGCTGCCTGTAGACCGTGCCGTATGGTATTTTTTCCAATATGTTTAAGAATTAATAATGATTTTTAATGTAGACGGAGACCTTGAAGTTAGTTTACACCCTCCAAGATGAGAATTATAAGAAACAATTCTGGAGAAATTTTAATTTAATTAGATTTGAATTAACAGTGTCATTTTATAAGAATCAAATTAATATGAAATAATACTTCCTATTTGGGAAATTGAAAACAATCCATGTTCCAAAATATATCGCATAAGTAAAATAGCTTGCAAAATCTATTCAGGTTCAATGTAAGTTTTTGATACAAAAAAAAACACTTCTTTCTTATGTAATACTAAATTTGTTAAAGTAATCAAAAGAAATTAAATTAATTGCACCGAAATTTATCTAAAAATTTGTATTATAAAAAATTAATTAAACAAATTTCTGAATATAAAGATAAGAGAGATANTATGATTGAGGAGTATTTCTGATTCTGACTTGATATCAAAGTAGGAAGTTTTAAAAAACTCTGAATAGGTGTCAAAAATAAGAAGTTAGATTTTAGAGATATTATATTCTAAATGCAAGTTTAAAAATTAATTAGAGGGGCATATTATTGAAATGAATTAATTTAAGATTTTTGCATAAATTAGCCTGGATTGTAACTAGGTTGAATTACGTTTATTTTTCTTTCACTTGAATTTTGCATATCTTGTGGTTAGTGGATAAAGTGAGGAGGAACTATAACCTCCTAGACTGGTTATAAAATTTCATTTAAATACCTAAAACCTATATTTCTTACAAGGAATTTTAACTCTAATAATAGTAAAATCATTCAAAAAATATTCAAAACATTTTATTTAGTTCATCTGAAGTATGGAATGCGTATATAAGACGTATTCAATTTACATTTTAAATTATTTTCATTTTGAAAAGGCACTTATATTTTTGCAACATTTTAAGAAATATTGGCCATTTATATTATTCCTTGTAAGACATCAATTTTTCAAATAACATTCGAAAAACTATTGTTGTCATATCAGAATATTTCTACACTATATTTTTTGTGTACGTCGTAAATTTTATTTCTCAGTATTGGTAGCTAGGTATATTGGAAAGTCCAAAGTAAGAAAACTTGGTTTCAGTTGATCTCGCGAAAACTAGCCCAACGAAAACCAATAT
>NC_092210.1:3557890-3591658 GCF_043381705.1 Parasteatoda tepidariorum
TGACTCTTTTTATAATTTCAATAACAGATAGCGCCAGTGGTACTGTTAATCAAGAAATATTTTGTTTTTGTTATTTTCTTTCCTTTTTTTTTAGTTTCAGTTTAGATTTATTCATTATGTTGGTAGATGAGTAATATTTATGGTTGGCAATATGGCCATTGAAATTTCAATTACTCATTTATAATTCAATGAAAATTATTTCAGCGTTATCTATAAATCATGCTCTGATAATCAATCAAAGAAATAAAGTATATATCCGGTAAGATTTCGAAAACTTATTTGTTGTGCTAAGTTGTCATAATTTTCATTTTCCCACATTGTATTAGTTTCTATAATCTTAATGATATTCTACTTAAATTTTATGATTTTTCCATTATATAAGTTTATGATTTATTTAAGATTCATTCCAGTTAATTAATATTTCTGGCTGAACGAATTTTTGAAAGTAAGTAAAAAATAATTAAAAGTAAGGAAAAACTATGATAAAATTAAAAATTATTTACAAAACCTCCTTATATACAACATTTTTTATCAATTTCTTTTCCATATTATTCGTTTTCCTTTAAACGTCTTGACTCTTCAACGTTTCTTCGCCGCGCGTTCCGCCGTCGCGTATTGATAGCACTTCGATTACTTTCCAGGTAATTTTATGCTGCTAAATTATGTTCAGCGTTATGTCGCCGGTGATATCGCCTAATCGATCCATTTTTTATAAAAGTATTTTAAAGTAAACTCTGTTCAATATACTATTTCACACATTCCATACAAAATAAAAATCGCAGCAAGATTCAGCGGGTAAGTTTAGCTGTAACACTTCTGCAGACGGCATTATTAAAAATTATTATTTTTTCACACACATGCGTTCTCAATTTTGATTGGCCGTTACTAACCAGAAGTCTTCTGTGATTGGCTATGTGTTATCATTCCACTCTCTTCTTATATATAAACTAGTGGGCTGCACCCCCTGCTCGCTAACACTCGCCAACCCCCGAAAAATGCTACGCAATCTTATATGGTTTGCTTCGCAAACCAAGCTCACTTCGCTCGCTACTNCATTGTCCACGAAGCTGATAGCTAAGTTCTTAAGCCTTTAATAGATCCCTTTAACTGTAATTTATAACAGTATATAAATGTTATTTTTACAAAATAATAATTGTAAAAAGGTTAATTAGCCCGAGGTTAATAATGGCTGAGTGGTAGAACTTCACGCCCCCGTGCCACAGGTCCTGGGTTCGATCCTCGGGCCGGGCAAGGTTGTCTCAGCCTTTCATCCCTTCAGTAGGTCGATAAATGAGCACCAAGCAAGCTTGGGAACTAAACACTGGGGGTTTTGCGTTAGGCTTGACCATCTAATCGAAACATCTGCTCCTGCACCCCAGAGCCCAAGGGCAAGTAAACTGAGATGGGCACAGTAGGCCTTGGCCCTCTTTGGGCTGTCGTGCCACTGAGTTTAGTTTAATAAGATTAGACTACATTTCTAAATAACTTTATCTTAAAATGTAGCGTGAAATTACATAATAATAATAAAACAAAACAATTCTCTTAGTTTTATACTCTTGAATTAAAAACGTAACAATAGCAGTACAGGAAAATAGCCTTAAATTAGGGATACAAAAATATTTACAGAAAGACAATACTTGTGTGACTTTTATTAATTTTGTACTGATGACAACCAAAATAATATGGAAATGAATGAAGGAAAAACTGGATCCTACCACGTGATTTTATGGCCAATAAAACTGCATGGACAACAATGGAAAACTGCGACACCATCATTAGATTTTTATATATAGTAAGAGATACATATAATTTAGAAAAAAATTGAAACGAAAATAGGACAATATACATATGCACAGTACCTATCCAAATTATTAGAATCACTATAAAGATTCTATGTAAAATCTTAATTATCAGGTTTTATTGTTTTTACACGACTGAAACCAGTTTGAACTTGTTTATGTTCGTGTATCACAAGCATAAAATCTACAATATAAATTCGACAATTTAGACAATATAACATATAAATATAGATTACAGGTATTATATTATAATAATTCGACCAAATTATTAGACGCACTGTAGTTTTTTTTTTAATAATTACATGTTTTGCACGAGTTTATAGGAAACACTTATATATTTAAACATAAATGTAATGGGTTTTCATATGCTTCCTATTTGTATTTATTTTTAACGTACTGCGTTACAATGCTAACCAATTAATGTACGAACGTAAACAAGTACAAACCGGTTTCAGTCGCGTAAGAACAATAAAGCTGTATAGTATTAGTATATTATAATTAAGATTTTACATAGATTTTTAAGTGCGTCGAATAATTTGGCCAGGGACTGTATATATATATGTAGGAAAATACCTTCTGTATATTCTTTCATTATTTAAATGCTTATACAGCTTAGTGGACATATACCATCTATCACTGGAGAACCCCATTGAGCGATAGAAAAGCCGAATTCTGGCCACAATGGGACTTATTGTTATGGAACAGCTGCATCTGATAGCTTCATTCACTCCTAACTGCATCGACAAAGACTCCATCTTGTTTTAAGTATGGCTTTACAGAGTGAAAATGGGTAGATAACCTCCATTCTTTTGTGTAAATATCAATAAAGTCACGTGTTTCAACTCCTATCATAAAAGAAAGTAATATATTTCATTCAAGTTCGAGCTCTCTGGTCTACAATATTGCTGTGATGCTTTTAAGATTCCCGGTGGATAATAGACATTTTAAAAGAATAGCCATTTGAACTTTAACTTGAATTTAAACAGTAAGCATAGGTTTCTTAGGGTGTGGTATCTTCATAATACCATTATATCACGATTCTATTTAGAAAAATCTGAAAATAATTCCTCTTAAAATAAATACAGTCAAACCCCGCTATAGTGAACACGGTTTATAGTGATCTCCCGGATATATTGAACAAAATGTTCCTGTGCCTTGCTGCACGCGTATAATGTTATTTTTTGTGGATGTAGTGACACAAAAAATAGTGTGAACTTTTTTCTGTCTCTGACTGATTTATTTTCTTCATTTTTTCATTTCTGCTGCAAAATAAATACCGATTTTTAAAGCCATCTATAGCGTAGAATATAGCAACAAGCATTTTTTCCTGTTTGCTTCATTATTGAATAGCATTATTGAATGGGTTCAGCATTCAAAGAAGCTGCAATCTTCCAGTATCTGGTCAAATGCTTCATGTCAAAGACAATGATTTTGATGAGACTAATTTTATGTGCTCGAATGCCTGAATAGGTAGGTTTAAAAAGCGGAATTACATAAATTCAGGAAAAATTATCGGAGAGTCGGGAAATGTTTCCATATCTGATCAGCTAAAGATAACTAATTTTTTTTTGTACGCAAGACAACGAGTAATAAAAAATAAAAGTTAACATATTTTTTTTTTACTACGTATTATTTATCAGTCATTTTTGTATTTTATTTTATGGGTCATTTATTAAAATAATGTGTCATAAAAAGAGGAAGTTTGGAGGCATTAGTGAAAATTGCTTGAGGAGCAGATGTGGTGAAGTCCCGGTTATAGTGAACCAAAATTTCGATCCCTTGAAGGTTCGCTATAGCAGGATTTGACTGCTTTAGGAATCCATGCCGAAATGTAAGCAAAAACTTTCATGCATATAAGATGTTCCAAATTTACAATTAAACTTCGGAAAAATTGGAACGATGCCTGAACATCTCGTATCACTAATGAGAAAAGTGTGATAAAAAAAAAACTAGGACGGATTTCCAACAATCTTTTAAATTTCGATGCTGCTTTTTGTCTCATGGTATGCCTTTTTATTTTATTTTATAACCGTCGTTGAACAGCCGACCCAATTTTTTGGGTTTACGTCTTCTAACGTTAAACTCCGTAGCCTTGTCATTGTGAATCCAATCCAGAAGACAAGGGAATTCCTGGATCAAGTATTGGGAGAAATTTTGCCTTCGTGGAGGACTTTTTTGATGGAACTAACCCGCATTTGTGTTACATGGAGAGGAAGACCACGAGAACCTCCCACGTTTAGCCTGACGGAAAAGGGACTGTAACCCATGATCCGTCTACCACTGAGGATATTTCACATCAGTACTGTGGTCAGTGCAAGTCGGATGCGGAATTCGTATCGATCAGCCATCGCTGGATTCGAACCCAGTTCACCTCATTGGAAGGCGAACGCTCTATCCCCTGAGCCATCACGGCTCTCAAGGTATATCTTATACTTTTCGTATAATCTCTATAGGTATACTTTTCTTATTTCAATTTTTATAATGATTCAAAAAATGTACATAAAGGGTAGTCATTATGGAATATCTGTATATTTCAGTAATGAGAAGGGTGCACTTTGGGAATATGCTGCCATATATTTATAGAGCAATTAACAAGAAAACCTCTCTTATTGTAACTCATTAAAATGGACTATGAAAGATATGAAATATTTCTGATCAAAGAAAAATGAAAATCACCACGTGAAGTTGTATCTGCTAACTTTAATTAAACGTTGGCAACTAAAAAAATAAAACAAGCTGTATGCCCTTGAAGAATTCTAATATATCTTAGAGGTATTTAAAATGTTGTTATTCGGTAAAAATTAAATTTACTAATGTTGCAGTGCATTTTTAAGTATTAATTAACCATTAATTCGATTAATCTGTACTACTAAAAGATGCAACTGAAAGATAAATAAGGAAAAATACGAGTATTTTTAGGAACTATAATTTCTGAAGTGTAATTTGAAATGACTTTTAAAACACTTTTGATCTTAAACTATTATTTCCAGTAAGAGGCGAGGAGACGAGTATTAAAATGATTCTAGTCCATTTACCAACTTTTGGAATTAAGTTTCCTTTAGTGTACTAGTGATTAAAAGAACGGCTTCTTTCGAAAATGCAGAGTTCACCAAAAGTTACTTACACATTATTTCCCAATTTGGTGATTTAAAAAAAGCTCTTATACACAGTCATTGTTTCAAAATTATTATTTATTTTCACAATTTTTTTAATCGAGTTTCATATCATTCTTAAAAAACTGGAAAATTTCCAAATTATCAGTTTCGTTAGTTATTAGATTGGCTAATATTTCCTTTTCCTATAATGTTAACAAAGCACCAACTCCTCAACCCAAGCAATATCTTAGTAGAAATTCACCTGCAATTGCGTTGTATAGACAAAGAATCACGAAAAGCTTCCACTGATAGATCGATGTCCAAAAGATTCTTACCCATAATCTGATTACCACTGGGAAATTTTTTCTTTAGCCCTTTGAAATTTGATAGACTTTAGCTTGATCAACCCCACAAATTGTTCAACCACATGCTGTATTAGAGCCTTGATCCACTTATTAGAAAATGAGGGCTCTAGAGGTAACTTTTTTATTCGTTAAACGAAGAAAGCCTACAGACGAAGCTATAATGTAACGGACCTAGTAAACGAAAGAAATGTTTTGTTTGGCTGACTTGTAGTTGACAGCGTGAACCTAACCCATGTTTGGCTAAGACTCAGATTTATCTTTTTCACAATTTCAGAGAAATCGAATTCGATGTTAGACCATAACATCGATAACTCACTTTGAACCATAATATTCTGCTACCTCAATAAGGTGTTAAATTGTACCCTATACTAAGTTACGTTTTCACTCAGCTTACGTCATGCTATCAAATTTTACAAACATTTTTGTCGGCACAATGATTTTGATTAACCATATTAAAGTTACATCAAACATACATGATACAATGCACTACAAAAATTCTAACTGTGTCTTAGGATCAAAAATGATGCGAAAAGTGATTTACATACTCTTATACTAACTTGTGAAATTTGTATGTCTTGCTATTATTTTGTATCATTTAATGGATGTGAAATGAGTTTATAATATGGATTCCATAAATAACCGATAATTTGAAAAGAAAAATTACAAAAAAAAATTAATTAAATAGATGTACGGCTTTTTTTTCCTTCTTACGAATCCAGAAATTTCTTTACACCAAATTTCAAAATTGGTTACACAGTTCATCGAAAGATGGCGCTATTAGGTAGCAAAACAATAAAACAATGTTTCCCAAACAACCCCTATTTGTAGTAAGTCAGTTTGATTGGTCTAAAGTGCAACAGAAAACATTGTTTTATAGCTTTTCCATTCATCAACGCCACCTGTTGAAAAATTGTTTAACCCCTTAACAGTGTCATATATTTCAGAAAAATGGACCAAAACTGTTTTGACTGTTTAATTTTGTTCTTTATATCAATTATAAAAGTTAGAAAATGGTTTTTTACTACAAAAATAAAATTTTAAATGCAATAACTACTGTATTTATAATTTTTACATGCACTTAAAAAAAATAATGGATTACACACACATCTTATTCAATTAGAGCACATTAAACAAAACTTTAAAGCTAAATATAATATAACTAGTATAATATAATATAAAAACATAACAATATGATTTTCAATACATAATTTTTCACAAATCTTTCACAGTATGGCAACACCTCCAACACCCACATTTTCCCTCCCTCGACAGAAATCGTAATCGGTGAAAAACTAGGACCACTAATGCCATCTATTGGGAAAATAGTGAATTAAGTATCCTAACGTAGAAACGAACTCAGCTCAGGCTTCACAAAATAGAAACATTAATTTTTCTCCTGCCCGTAGTCAGTCATCACAAATACTGCACGTATTAGTTGCCCGAACTGGATTCGGGCGACACTGGCAAGGGGTTAATAATAAAACTAGTGAATAATGTATAGTTTTTGCGAATAAATCTACTATTTAATATCTAAATACCACTTGTTATTCTTGGATACAACTAATAATCTGTTGAGTTAGTGCTCGTCTTCACTTACGGGTAGGCAGTAATGTACAATTCATCATCAAAAAAAATTATAACACTCACCCGAATTAGTAGTTAACATTCCTCTTGGTCCCCTTCAAGCAATAAAAAGATTCCTCCAACTGGAAAAATTACACAAATTTTGTCGCATTTTTTTATTTAGTAACTAATTAATGTTATTAAATATCCATTCCTTAATTTCATACACTGGCCAAATAATTAGAGGCACTCTAAGATTCTATGTAAAATCTTAATTATACAGCTTTATTGTTTTTACGAGACTGAACTTTACGTTTGTGTATCAATTGGTTAAATTAGACACTTGCCCTGTTACGGTTGGGTATAGAATAAAAAAAAGGAATGAAAAGTTGCTAAAAAGCAAGTGATAACAATTTTTAAGAATTAATGGCCGGGTAAAAAAATATAGTGGTACATTTTTGAAGTTTGGCTAATTTTACAACCCAGAAGAAATATTAATTTTTAAAAGTTCCAGAAGATAACAAAATATATTCTACAAAAAAAAACATACCTCCTCTCCATAGAAGATATCCAGACCTAGGATGAAAACAAAAAACCATGGCTAGTGAAAATGAAGTAGTCCAGTTCTTTTTTTTAAAATCTTTGTTATTTTATTGGAGAAAACATCTTAAAAATCATCATAGTGAAGCACAACAGCAAAAATTAACACAGCGATGCACAACATCAAAATGGCACAACGTCTTGTAAATGTGGGTACTAATGGCAACTGGAACAGGAGACCGAGCTATTTTTCAAAAGGAACAGCTGCCGATATTTTGAGATTTTTTTTGAAAANTTTGTTGTTTTATTGGAGAAAACATCTTAAAAATCATCATAGTGAGGCACAACATCAAAAATTAACACAGCGATGCACAACATCAAAATGGCACTGTAAATGTGGGTACTAATGGCAACTGGAACAGGAGACCGAGCTATTTTTCAAAAGGAACAGCTGCCGATATTTTGAGATTTTTTTTGAAAAGATTAAAACAGCATTGCAATAAAGCTAGAACTGGCTGTGAAGGAGCCCATCAATGGCGGTGTTTGGGTAGCGGATCAGATTAAAGGCAGGTGATATCCCGAGCATAAAGCTAGAAAATGACTGTGAAGGAGTCCATCACTGGCGGTGGCTGGTCAGCAGATCATCTTAAAAGGCAGGAGATTCATCAGGAAATTACTTAGTAGACATTAATCAGAGAAAAAGAAAAGGACAGCAGATTGACTTGCCAACATGGCGGTAGACGTGACGCCATCCCAAAAAGATGTTCTCTTCCTCAAAAAAGAGGAAGGGGGAAAAAAACGTCCTGCCAGGAAGCAGCGTGGCGTTGGGGTGATGAAAAATTTCGAATGCACCGGTCATCTTTCGCGCGCTCTTTTTATAAGAGACAAAAACTTAATAGTTGAAGTTGTAGTACATGTTGTGCAAGTTAAAGTTAAATTATCTAAGAATTACGAGTTGAGACGAAAAATTGATTATACGTTAAAAGTTACGGTTGAGAAACACAACATACACGCGGAGATGAAAGATGCCGACAACCAGTGCGAATTCTCAGAAACGAAAAGGGTGGAATGTTCTAGAAGAAAAGGGGGTTTGCAAGGAGCTTTTTAGGGGGAGAATGTCCAAATTGCACCTAAAGCTTAAGGGGCTAAAGAAAGATGATGAAATAAAAAAATGTATTATAAAATTATAAATTAAGTCGAAAGAATTAGTATTTTGATTAAAAAAAACAGGATATTTAGAAAATTAGGCTGTGACCTAATGTCACAACACTATATAATATAAATTCGACGATATATTATATAAATATGGAATATTTATTATATCAGGTATTATATTATAATAACTAGGACAAATTATCAAACTTATTGTAGCTTTTTTTAATAATTGACTGTTTTGCACGAGTTTATAGACATTACTTTCAGATTTAAACATACGTGTAATGGCTTTTTATTCTGGAGATTTTTCATGTACTTCCTATTTATTTTTAAAGTATTTCATTAGAGTGTTAACCGATTGATACACTAACGTAAACAAACCGGTTTCAGCTGTGTATGAACAATAAAGCTGTTTAGAGTATCACCTGGCAATTAAGATTTTACATAGAATCTAATAGTGCGTCTAATAATTTGGACTGTATATAACTGTGATCGATTTGTTTACTAAATTTCACATTTTTAGGATAGAAATATTTTTACAAATTTTATAAAAGCTACTCTAATAACATTGAAAAAGTTTTTAAAACGCATGCAAACTTTAAAAAAAATTAAAATTTAGAAACTGAGCTAAGTCGAACACGTTTTAATGCATGAAATGAACCATGAAAATATTAGTTTGTTACCTAATCGATGATAAAATTACATTCAAATCATTATCCATATGCAGGAAGTAGAATCCCTCTCCCGTCCTTAAGTCATAACATTTGCATACACCATGAATTATTTAATTCTAAAAAAATTTTAATGTGATATGAAAAATAATATAAGTGTTCAGTAGAATTTGAACACCTAATATAATATAAGTGTTCAAATTCTAAAGTTGCATCTAACGGGAAGATTATTTTACATGAGCCCTAATATAAATCGAAGCACTTTTTTCATAATTGAAATTTGTAATAAATTTTATTGTAGTATATCTACCACTACAAATATATAATTCCAATTCACTATTATATAATACGCGTTAACTCGATTCTATGTTGGGGTACCTTCACATAGACGAAGGTTGACATTGTCGATAACTCTCCCTACATGGGTGACCCGAACGTGATGTGAACATGCCTACCTTGACAGAATCTCCCGCTTCGATCTGAACACGCTTATCTTGGCAGTGAAGCAAACTTCAATCTGAACAAGCCTACTTCGAAGGACGGTCCACATTAAACAGTTGACTTGCTACTTGTGACATTATCCAACCCCTCACGCTGTTGCTACCCAGTCTCGATCACGCACAACGTATGCACTCGACTGCTAAAGGCAACAGATCACAACCGTAATCTTAATACAGCTCTCCCGGCTTCTCACAAAACAGCAATGAATCAACTAGCGGTATCCGATCATAGAATTGCATCACATATATAATACTGGTGGGGGAGTACTGTAGTGTATCTACTACCACAAAAATACAATACCAATTCCATGTTAACTCGATTCTATGTTGGGGTACCTTTTCATAGATGAAGGTTGTCGATTACAACTCTCCCCACAGTTATCAGTATAAACTCAAATTATTTTTCACAATAGACATATTTCAATAAAGAAGAGAAGTAATTATTTCAATAGCATTTTCCTATTGCGGAAATGAAAGTGTTTTGGCCTAATCCCAGAAAAGGAAGCACTTTGCTTAAGATTAAGTCAATTGAATAAAATGATAAGAACACAAATTAAAGTTAAAAAGAAAGAAAAACGTTTTATGATCACATTCATAGAGTTTTTACTTTTTATTATGACATTTCCAGAAAATGTTTCAAATAAAAATAAGATAACATTCCATAATTCCTTAATATTTAAATAGTTATGTCATAGATTAAGTTAAGATTTTTTTTTTAATTTCAGCTCTGAAAACGTAATTCCACCTCAATTTACTGAATTACCTAGAAAAGTTCTGTTTAAGTTGGAGATTTTTTTTTAACATTTATTCCCAGTTTATTTTCCTTTTAAAAATTCAAAAATTTTGTAACATAATAGTTTTAGTGCAATTAATAAATTGCTATTATAATAAAAAGTTTTGTTTTAGGTATAAAGATATATTTATATTTTATTTTTCAATCATACTTAAACTTCCTAACGATACTTTACTTAAAGTTCTAAAATTAAAAGGTAGCTTCTAAACACTAAAAGTGTTATTTTATTTTATTTTATTTCATTTCATTTTATTTATTTATTTATTTTATTTCTTTGGCAAAATGTGTCTTAGTTTGGATTTCATGGCGTCTCACTTTTCAACTATAATAATCAAGAGTAATAGTAAATAGTGCGCATGCGTTGCTATGGCGACAGCTGCTGTTTGATAATTTATTTTATAATTCTTTTTTTCACTTTTAATTTTGTAATACATTAAGTGGGTGAGTTCATTTTTCAGATATGGGACCAGAGAGATCCCATAAATACTTCTTGAGTTGTAAATAAAAGAGAATTTTATCATTTGAACGATATTTTTGTTTTTATTGTTTTAATTAAGAATCAGAAATTCTAACCCTACAGTTCAAACTGGATCGTTTTCAATACTAATTCAGGTGAATATAACACATAAAGAGGGTTCAAACTGATTGACACGGTCCCAAAAGTTAGAGTTGAAGCAAGAAAAAAACGATGTCAAGGCCTAAACTTACCGAGGCTGAAAAAGCCGAAGCCAAAGAACGTAGACGGGAATACCTTAAGCGTTACACTCAAATGGAAAAACGAAAGGATTCCGCTCGTAAACGCAAGCATGAAGAGCGTCCCTCACGGTGGTTGAGAGAACTGAACCCTACCGAAGAGCGAAAGGTGACTCTCCGAACCTCTTTCATGCAAATACGAGAACTGGGTGTTGATCACCAGTTAGGGATAAAAGGATCCATTGTCAACGTACCCAATGACTTGCACAAAATCGTAGACTGTCTTCCACGCAATATAAATGATTCATTCACTATTCGTGTAAAATTGAAAAAAAGCCTAGCTTTCAAATCATATTTCATGTATGAACTTGTGAATCTGTAACGGGTGTATGATGCAGCTTGCCATCTCCATCAAACACCATTGTACCCATCCGAAAATAATAATATTGATCTCGATTGGCTGTTCAATGTCTTATTCAGTCATCCAAAGAACTTACACCGGATGTGTCTGAGCTGCATTCAAATATGTCTGCGAAATTGCGTACCGAGCAGTTCAAGGTCAACAGTTAAAGATGTCCAAGATGAAAACACAAAAAAGTTTCCTTTCCAAAAAAAATTAGACAACAACCAATGCCAATGGGTAAATGCACTCATTGCAATGCACTCTTTGACTTACCAATGGGTAAGTCAAAGAGTGCAATTTTGTTATAGTTCAAAACACAAAAATCGTACTATAATTACCTAAAAAGGAAAGACGAAATGGAGAGTCAATTAATGGAAAACGGAAGGAATTAAAGATGCACGATTTGCTGCGTTCTGCTTAGGAAATCAAAGATTTGTTCTGACACAAAGTTTAAAAATTAGTTTAAAGGCTTATCGGCACTGCTAAAAAAATTCCCTAAAACAATACCTTAAAAACGCCCACCGTTTGCAGAAATGAAGTAATGCACTCCAAAGACGAAATTAATTGACGCCTTTATAAATATATTTCAACTAGAATGGTCCATCATGCAACAGAAAATATTGCATTATTCCACCAGCAAACGTCTATAGACGAACTGCGCAACTAATTTTAAATTTTGTGCCATAATGCAATTGAAAATTGATCTTAAAACATTGAGAGAAACTTTCTCTTGAAATATTTCCAATTCCAACAGAGAACATTATCTTGTAGTACTTCCCTGTTAGCAATACTGTTTGTTGACGAAATTTGTAACTTATTTTGAAGCTTGGTGCAAAAAATGTTTAGCTTTCTAACTATAATACAGCAAAACCGTGCCTAGTTAGAATAGAATATTTTTAAAAATAATTGGTTAAATAACTGTATTTATTTTATCGGTGCATTTTACTTTTATAATCAAGATGATATTTTATTTCTTTACTTTATAACCGTCGTTGAACAGCCGACCTAATTTTATGGGTTTACGACTACTAATGTTCAACTCGGTAGCCTTGTCATTTTGAACCCAATCCAGAAGACAAGGGAAGTCCTGGATCGAGTATTGGGAGAAATTTGCCTTCGTGGACGACTTTTTTATGGAACTAGCCCGCATTTGCGTTATACCATGAAATGGAAGACCACGAGAACCTACCACGGTTAGCCTGACGGTAAGGGGACTCTAACCCATGATCCGTTTACCACTGAGGATATTTCACGTCACTGTGGACGGCGCAAGCCGGATGCTGAATTCGTATCGACTGGGATTCGAATCCGGTTCACCTCATTGGAATGCGAACGCCCTATTCCCTGAGCCATCACGGCTCTCAAGGTATATCCTGTACTTTTCCTATAATCTCTACATGCAGCTCCATCAAGATGATATTGTAGGATTTGGGATCCATGGAAACCAAAAGCTGATTATGCTTCCCTACAGCAAAATCTATAGTTTGTCTACGATATGAACTCCCCCCGCCACAAAGTCTGAGGCCGTCTGTTGCTATGGAAATATTATATAGTGCATTTCAAGGAGGGTAGCTTCTCTTCACTCTAGGACTAACACAAGAGACCAAAGAAAAGCCCTTACTCTGACCGACTTGAGTCAAAACCTGTTCTATACATGACCCCCCACCCCACTTGAAATAGTTATACACCGCTATAATGGTCACCGCCATGGGTCCAGACGAATATCCAGGGAAGTTCCTACTTTAGACAAACTATACTCGATCTTTCATGCTGAAAGTTTTATTTTTAAAAATAACCGTGTTTAAGCTCACATAAGCGGAATCGAACAATACGTCACAAAAATGCTTTGACTTTTGCTCTATTTTAATGAAAACAAATGAGGTTAAGTTTCAAGTTAATATTTGAACCAAACTTAAGAAAAAATGAAAAAAAACTTATACAACTAATGGTTAACTGCTTTCGTCTGACATTTTACGAAAATAAAATTTTAAATTGCAACTAGAGAAAATCCCACTTAATTTTTTCAGAAGATTGAAACTAAAAACAATAAAACTAGTTTTTTTTTTTTTATCATCTGTTAATTTAATCCTAAGAAACTTATTTATATTTCCCACCCTGCTCGTTATTTTTGCAACGATATTTCTTCTTTTTCCATCTTCCCCTTTAATTACAGTGGTTTATAGTAAACTCCCGGATATGGTGAACGAAATGTTCTCTTCCATGCCTTGCTATACACATATATTATTTTTTGTGGATATAGTGAACCAAAAAAAGAGAGGAATAAGGTTATTATGAACTTTTTTCTGTCTTCGACTGATTTTTCTTCTTCATTTTTGGGTAATTTTGAAATTTCTACATAAAAAACATTTACCGAATTTTAACACCATCTATTGCGTGGAATGTAGCCATAAGCATTTTTCTTATTTGCTTCTTCTGTCTCAGTTTCCCATCCCTAACTAAAGGCTATCCCTAAATTTTTTCTACGCAAGACGAACAGTAATAAAAAATAAAAGTCAACACACTTTTTTGTTACTACATATTGTTTCTTAATCATTTTTGTGTTTCCTTTTATGGGTCATTTATTCAAATAATGTGTAAAAGGGAGCTGTTCGGAAAAATTAGTTAAAATTGTAGCAGTACGGATATAGTGAGCGGAAATTTCGATCCCTTGAAAGGTTCACTGTAGCGGGGGTTGACTGTATTTTTAAATATACGTCTTTTTTTACATGCACGAATTCTTTTCTCCGTTTACGACCATGAAGTCAAAATACACGCTTTTCTTTGCACTTTTTCATTTAAATTTATTGAGTTGCTAGTGTTTTAATCAAAACTGAGCAGGAATGTTTAATTTCAGCGCTTGGTTATCAAAACACTTATGTTTGGCAGAAAGTGTGTGATTGGATATATGAAAAGAATTTCATTACTCTTCAAGCAGTTGNTACTAAAGTTGGATAAAAATACTTCGTATAGATTATTCAGTTGAATTATGAAATTAAAATCACATTAAACTAAAAATTTGTGAAAAAATATTGATTTAACAGTTTATTCTGAGGATACATTTGACTTAGAATTTAACACATAATTGAAATGTAATTATAATGATGATAAACGAAAAAATAACTAAATGTTACTTTATTTTTATTCTTTCATGAAATGTGTTCAAAGGGCAAAATCATGATATCAATGTATCGCTAACCTAGTGTGTAATATCTTTTTTTATGATTTCTTTCTGTACTTCCAGGCAGATCCTTCTTTTTAAATGTTCCATTATATTTTGAATGAAAATTTGAGATAATAAATTAATAAATTTTCACATTAAGCTTTTCTTTTTGTATATTGAATAAATTACCCCAATAGGCTTTTTTATGAAGAGATAATTAGTAAAATAGTAAGAAACAATAACTATTAAAAAATAATAAAACGATTTAATTTATTATTCTTTTTTTAGTTTAGTATAAAAGAATTATGAAATATGATTGAAGATTATTAAGAAGATTATTGATTTTGTGTTTTACTATTTATAATAACATATTACTGGTGCACATTACCTTTGCAGCAGAATTTTTGGAGCAAATTGGCAGCACTATTTTCATAAATCTGAATTTTTTCAGAGACAGCAACGTAATCAAACAATGATTATTGTAGTAAAAATTAATCTTAGTTACTATAATGTTTGTTTGCTTTGTTTAACTTTCGTTAAAAAAGGTATGGGTGTTCAAAAATTTCTAAACTGAATTTGTATCATTTAAATTTAATTTAAGTGTTAATATATTATTTTTAAAAAGGTGTGGAATAAATAAAATGGGATACAAGAATGGTGTAGATTATCAGAATCGATTAACAGAAAATTTTTTTTCTTTACTGTTTGCTATTTTTTGGTTTCTCTCCACAAAGCTTTATAATTTCAGAAGTTTAGAGATGATTAAAAAAGGTGATTCACAAATTTTCACTTCAATATTTTATTTAAAAAATCTGAGGAAAATCTACAAATGATGAGATTATTTGTAGTACCCACTGCCTTGCTAGATCGTTCTGCAACCAAGTAAAATGCTAACGTAGATCTTTTTCACAAGTAGAATACTTGCATTTGTAGTTTCTTTGTTAATAGATGTTTAACTCCAAATTTAAAATAAATTTTTAGTAAAGATAATTCCCTTCACTTGTGAGTAAACGCAAAAATTAAGTATTTTTTCCATTTATATGGGCTCAAATCTGTAATGTGAAGAAAATATTCATAAATGAGCTGATACATTTTCAAAATTAGAACTTAAAAATTCAATACGGTTCAAATATTTACCTTTGCATTTCATTTGCACACAATCTTGAGAAATAAAAAATTTATGAGATGTATAGCTTGACTACTTGTTTACGTTATTAAAAGCATTTAAAAGGAAAAAAAAATGATTTTTGACAGTGAGTTTCTCTCTTAATTTTTCTAATACATTTTTAAATATTAATGATGGCTATTATGTAATTATAAAAGTTAAAATATTAGCAAATTTGAATAAAAATTTATCTTTAAAACTAAAATATTATAATTTTAACTCGTCTATGTATTATTTGCAAATGCTGCTCATGAGGAGTAAAGTTTGATCATTGTTGTTTTACCAGTGTAAATAGTCCAATATTCCAACATAAAAACTTAAATATTATTTACAAACTTGATCTTGAAATAGTCCACAGCGCCACAAATTAATGTGATTTTAAGCATAATATGCATTAACTACCTACAATATATATTTATTTCATTTGGAAAAAGTAAATAAGCAGGGGAAAAAGAAGATTTAAAAAAAAAAGTAATTTTAAACACTATACTAAGAGTGTCTTCTGACTTAAGCCACCATCCTTTGTATCAACGGTAGCAGTCGAGGGTTTGGCTTTAGAAAAGAGATTGTTAAAAGATAGAATAGAAGAGAAAGTTTTGGAGCTTGTGATTTCTTAATGTTCTAATATTGATGTTCAAGCTCAGTGGAACGCGGGACTCATAATGGATAGTTTAAAAATTACACCCAGGCCAAGCGATATTTCAATTGGATTTATAAGACCGCTCTCTATCTCTCACTGGTACACCCCGACTTTTAAAGAGAGAAGGATATTTCTTAATTACCACAAGCGGCTGATAACTCTGTGGACGGGTAATTTCCCTTCGGGGATATTACTCCTTTCTATCCTTATTTGTTGTGTGCTGCTGTTGAACAGGTCGTCTATGAAAGTAACACATCTTTGTTTATTGTATATATATATATGTAATATATATTATTGTAATTTTGTATTATATTAATGGTGTGGCAATGTAGTTCATCGTCTTCATAAATATCTGACAGCAAATGTTCCAAAAATTATCTTCACTTTTGGATTTTTACCTTCATTTGTTTAAAATAAATAAAAAATAAACTTCAAATTTAACCCACAACAAGTATTTACCTTTAAACATTCTCTAGAACAATCTTTTTCTTTTCACTTTATCACTTTAATTTCCATACTTCTTTTCTTCCTAAAAATTGAATTTAAGACAAAAGCAAACTAAATAAGTCCTAAAGTGAACATACATACGATGTTCTACATACGATGTATATCTTATCAACCAAACACATACTTCGAGAGTAAAAATGCACTTTTTCTTCAGAATCTTAAGAACGAAATCTCACACAAGTCATGTTGCAAATTTTTAAAGGAACATTGACAGAAGAGTTTAATCTCTCAGATATCCAATAGCCTGTGATTTTCTCAATCTGAAAGAATTTATTGCAAAAAAAACATTTGATTATGTCAAATTTTGGCACTGAAGCTGATACAAGCAACATTGATAATGAAAGTATGTTGAAAACTGATTTTGAGATAAGTCCTCTTGAAGCATTGTTAGTTGCAAACAATTGGTTCAGTAAACAATTGGTTCCATAAGTAAATGGTAAGTACTGCAGAAGACCCACTATACATAGGTCAGTGAGAGATGGAATTTACTCAAACTTCGAAACTCCTTCTTCTTATTTATTATCCAGTCAGGAATTCTAATAATTGTACTGGAAAATCAAAAGAAATTTCGAAGATACATTTTTATTGGCCAAAAATTAGGAAAAAAGAGGAATGTCAAATCAAAAGAAATAAATTACTTTATTGCATTAACTTCAGAACAATAGCGAAATTTTAAAGAGATTGAAAGAACTGAAAAAAAAGTTTAAGCAGAAAGTATGCTGAAGAGAAATAAAAAACTTAAAAAGATAAAAGGAAAAAAAAAATTCTTAAGAAAAAAGTGATCAAGTAAACAAAAAAGTGATCTAATTATAATAATAATAACATCCTCAGATTTCACAATGGGAATTCCTGGAATTCCGTGCCTCGCTGTGCATGAAATTTTGGGCAGTGGCAAATCAAGTGTATTATATCTTGTTAAGAGTGACAATAAGAACAAATTGAGGATTTTCTAAAAAATCTTGATTGATGGGTGTCTTGCTTTATTAAAGAAATAGCATTACATATATAAGACTGCTAATTATTTAGAAATAGTGGTGGATAAAAATCTACTAATTTGAATTTTTTAAGCAAAAATTACGATTGATAAACTTCCACTTTAAAATATATATTTGCTGTCCGGAACAAGTTAGCATCTCTGCTTTCATACAATAAATTATAAAATAACGAAGATAGTCATTGCCAACGTTTACTCTCATTAACCCTTTCGTGCCGACTGTCTCAAGTACGTGACAGCATAAAACCATATCAATCAGGGTAAAAATATAAAACTGATAATCAATGTATTTCTTTAGCAGTTTATTTGTGGGAGGGGTTTAATTGTTTGATTTATTTAATTCACCAATACTTTGTTCAAAATAAAGTTATACTTTGAATTATTATTGATTATATATATGATTAAACAAAAAATAATTAAAGTAAAAGCAAAGTAAGTCTGTCAAATAAGCAACGACTACATTTAAGTTACCGTTTTTTATTTAATTACAACTTGATTCCGATTGTGTACGATACTTTTCTGAATCACCCGTCCCCAAGGGATTAACCTCTTGGGGACGGGTGATTCAGAAAAGCATTCATACAAAATCAGAATCAGGATGCAATTAAATAAAAAATGGTAACTTAAATGTAGTCGTTGCTAAATTGACAGACTTACTTTGCTTTTACTTTAATTACTGTTAGTTTAATCATATATATAATCAATGTTAGTTCAAAGCATAACTAAATAGTTTTATTTTGAACAAAGTAATGGTGAATATCAAACAATAATTATAAATCAAACAATTATAACTCCACCCACAAATAAACTGCTAAAGAATTACTTTGATTACCAGTTTTATCTTTTTACCCTGGTTGATACGGCTTTATTCTGGCACGTATTTGTGACAGTCGGTGCGAAAGGATTAAAGAAGTTTTAAACTTCCGAAGGGAAAATGGGTCGTTATCATAAAAAAAAATTCATGACGAGGTAACGACTTTAAATGCTGCATTATTTTACCGTGGGCCAATTAAATTTTAAAAAGGTGGTAACGAAAATAATCAAATGTCAATAATTTAATTTTCTGCGTAAGCACCACTAAAATTGTTTTCCAAAGATTAAATGCATGAAAATTTCGCATTCCTTCCATTATACATTTTCTTAGTGGAATTATAATTTCAATTATAAGCAAACGATTTACATTGTACTTGAAGAGGCTTTAAATGACAACCATGAGAGCAATAAATATTAATATATATGCTTAATTTTTTTAAATATAGTGGCAATCAAAATCACATTAAAATTGCATTTATAAAAAAAAAATAGTATCTATTTACTACCACTTTAAATATAAAAATAACATTTTACGCTAAATGCGTAAAAGTTGGCAGGTACGATTTCAGTTTCTATTCTAAATTGCATACCTGCCAACTTTTACGCATTTGGCGTAAAATTTTATTTTCATATTTATAGTGGTAGTAAATATATACTATTTTCTCTTTTATAAACTTAATTTTTAAATGATTTTGATCACCACTATTCTTAAAAGAATTAAGCACATATATTTATAAACGTTACTATCATGGCTGTCAGCTTAATTTTTTTCAAATACAACTTATTTTTTTGCTTAAAATTGAAATTTTAATTCCATTTTAATACCACTGGGAAAAAGAATAATGGAAGGGATTAAAAGTTGGCAGGTATGAAATTGGTGGTATATTAAATTAATAAATATCTTCTAGCAATGAAACTAATTTAAAACCACTACTAAAATTTTTCAAAACCCGCGGGAACCATGAAAAAGTTTACTGCAAAAATTCGATATGAACTTTTAAGTCCTTTTTCTGCAGTGGTTGGAAAAATGTTTTTACTTTATTCTAGTTTAATTTAAAACATTTTTCATGGATTAAAAATTTATTTTTGAAATATTGCTCAGTTATTTATAAAATTTAACACCGTTTTTATGAAAATTGCGTACGGATTTACAAAATTCCTAACATTTCTGTTGAACATGAACGGTTATGAATTTAGTTAATAAACTCCATTTTTTGTTGATAATNTTTATACACAAATTAGGGGGCTCACAATCTTGCACAATATGTAAGTATGTATGTCTATAAATCAAATTACGTACACGCATTTCCTATGTTACAATTTTTCGTTTAAATTCACTTAATTAATGTATCAATAATTGATTTCGTAAATTAATGAAATTTCTATGATGAATAACAGCTTCTCTAGGTCTAAATAATAGCAAATTTGAAACATTATTCTTTGGAAGTGAGCTGTGTTTGAATTTTATCTTCGTGCAGAACACACAAAGAACGACACCGGTGTTTCATGCTGTATTTCTTAACCATAAACTATGAAATTGTGTTTATAAATTAATGTAATATTTTTTTCTTATTTAAACCTAAATTAATTCAAAATAATGAAAATTTTTGAAAAATATGTTTAATAAAAGTTCTGCATCAAAGGGTTAAATGCTACAAACATACACCAAGATTAAAATTACCAAAATCAATAAACGATTCTCAGATTTTGCATATTTTAAATAATGGAGCACTGTAGTATATTTTTAAATATTAAAAAGATAAACAACAAATAGAAAAAAATGCAAACAACAAAAGATAAACAACAAAAAGATAAACAACTAATAGAAAATAATGCAAAAATATGTTTAATTAAAATTCTACGTCAAAGGATTATTATTAAAGAATAAGTTTTTTTAAACTCAAATTGTAAAAAAATCGAAAAAGAACTATTTCCTACAATAAGCTTTAAATCACAGTAATACAAATTCGAATTGTATTTTCTCTTCCATTTCAAAACACATAGATCATTTTTAGTTTTTACAGACATCGATTTTTTGTAGGATATTTAATCTTTGCTGATTTTCTCAAAAATATTGGATTTTTTCCCCCTCAGATTTCGGAGGTTATTGAAAGCAAATTTCATCAAACATTTCAATATCTTTTACTTACGATACCAATATCGAGTGGAAAAGAAATTTATGTCACGGTCAAAGTTATGTCATAAGACAATATCTTATTTCGACACAAAATATTTTCAAACGAAGGAAGAAAGGGCATATATTTTTTTTAAGGAAATATCAATATCGGGTTAGCTAAATTATCGCTATTCAAAATCCTTTAACATTTCGCAATATAAATCTAAAGGCGGTTCGGTAATGACAACGCTGTATATGTATAGTTTTATAACTCTTGCTGAAAACAAAATAAAAATATGAACATCTGAAGTTGTAAATTTATGTTTAAGCGAGGAACAAAACAAAAATGAAATCAAAATGGAATGAGTAACGTCTGAAGACAGCGGAGATGAAAATATCAAAATTTGTTTGATTTCCAGAAAAAAATTGAGAAAAGTTTATGAGAGATTATTTCAAACCTCCCATAGTTTAATTAGGCAATCAAATTGGTTTTGATCGTTTTCTTCACTACTTATTTAGGAATTTTTTGTTTCATCTTTGTTTGAATAGTATGATTGTTATTATAATTTTTTCTTCATTTTCATTATTACCTGAACAGAAATTTATCATGTTTATCATTATTATTTATTATTTACAGTCCCTAATGTGCATACACTTCGAAATCCTTTTTTAAAAAGTATATTAAAAATACATATTAAAGGGGTAGTTATAGCTGGATTCGGACCCGCTATCTGCACGCTATAGAGATTTTGGAGGATGATAGGAGGTTCTTGTTGAATTTCAACTACATCTTTTGAAGTGCGTAAGAGCACTCGATTCGGTGTTAATTTTGAATTAAATAATTAAATTTGGTATTAACATAATATTTAGAGTTTTTCAGAACTAAATTCGGATAAGTATTACACCGTGAGCCGTGATCGCTCAGGGAATAGAGCATTCGCCTTCCAATGCGGTGAACCGAGTTCGAATCCCAGAAATGTTTGGTCTATAGGAATTCCGTGTCCGGCTTAGACCAACCACAATGTTGACGTGAAATATTTTCAGTGATAGACGAATCATGGGTTGGACCTTCCTTGCCGTCAAGCAAACCGTGGTGGTTCTCATGGTCTTCCTCTCCATATAACGCAAATGCGGGTTAGTTCAGTCAAAAAGTTCATCCACGAAGGCAAATTTCCCCTAATACTTGATCAAGGAGTTCCCTTGTCTTCTGAATTGCATTATATGATCGTGAATTGAATATGCTCGTATGTAATTAAGGATATTTAATGATTGATTATTATACACAGTTTTATTCTGCACATATCAGCAACAAAAGCATTTTTGATTCTTTCTACAGTGGATAAAAGAATTAATTTAAACAAATCATGGTCAATCTAACGCAAATGCGTTAGGTTATTTTTTTTTTCAACTCTCAGATAGTGGTATAAAGGATAAACTAAGAACATCACTGTGCAATTTAATTCTGCCATAGTCTTTAAACGCTGCTTGGATGCAGAATGTAATAAAGTTGTAAAATAAATTGATTTTAAATATTTTAAATTTAAATAATATTATTGAAACAATTTCCGATGTAAATTATTATAAAATTAATTTTAATGTAAATTTTTATAAATTAATTAAAAAATTCCTAAGATTATCATTTTAATTGTAGGAGAAGTTTTTGAAGTTGTTGATAAAGATATTAAAGTTAACTTTATTATTCGTGCTGACAAACTGACTGCTAATCACTTTAATAAGGCCCGGGAAATTAGACTGTGTCAAAATTTCTTAGAATATCACAAATTCAAAAATGTCTGCTCCTTACTCAATATCTTCCAGGCATTTTGTTTCCTCTGAAAGCTTCAAGATTAATGAAATTTTACAACATTTTTTCGTTTTCTTTGTTTCCTGTTTTTTGTTAACTGTTTCCTTGCAAGTTAAAGTGTAGTAAAATTAAAAACTATCTCATTGTGTGTGCTACTCTTTTACATTCATTATACTTAACTAAATTGTTAAAATTGTTCTCAATAGTTATTTTTGGAATTTATTTACATTAAAAAAAAAATTAACTTCTCACCTTTGTCTTTTTTGAGTTTCTTAAGTTGAGTTACTTACTATTAGCTTAAAATGACTGTTTTCTTAACTTCTAAGCTAATATGTCATTTTCCTGGCCTTCTAGTCATTTTCCTGGCATTCAAAATTTGGTGAATTTCTATTTTTTTTTTTTTTTCTTGAGCAAATGTCAATAAACTACACTGCTGTCCGTAAAATATTAATAAATGTAACTAAATTAATATACAAAAAAAATTAGATCATTTTGAAGACTTTAAATTTGAAGAAATTTTTTTTCCGAATTGTCATGTTTCCAAAGAATCACCCATTTGCATTTAGTACAGTTTAATTTCGTTCAGCCTACCTCTTTAATTCTGAAACAAGATATTTTTAAAGAGGGGAGAAACATAGTTTTTATTGATTATTCTGGAAATACTTCGTTGTTTAATATTTTTTTTATTTTATAACATACAAAAAAAAAATTTCGAAAATATAATTAAAATCTTACCTGTTGAAAACGATGTGTGATAATAATGAAACGTGATAATTATGAAAAATATGCGATATTTTTCATTATTATGATTTCATTTTTTTCCTCATTATTATTACCTGAACAGAATTTTTTTTCATTATAATCGTTATTATTTTAGTTTCTCGCTTACCGATTGCCATTTGTCGTCAAAATTTAGCAACCATTTTACGAAAATATACCTCTTTTTCTGTAAAAAGATGGACACACAAAACTGGGGCTCCCTAAAATCTTTCCTTTTTTTTATTTTTCCGTCATACTTAGTTTATACCATTGTTAATTTTGTAACGTTAAGTACGTAATATAATTTATGTCTGACACAATGTAGCTGTCTATACATTTTTTACAACGACAACTTTTACAACAACAGCGTGTCATACAACTTTTCATTCCAACTTTTCATTTGAATTGTTTGGCTTAAATCCGATCACATGAAATCTTATGTGTTTTTTTACAACGAAGAAATATAATACAAAATATGTCATAATTAAGGTCTGGATTTTGATGAAATTTGCATTTTTTTTTCCTGTATTTTTTGCATTGTTGGACATATTTTGTCCTTTAGAGCATTTTTTTAGATTTATAGGGCATTTTTTTTTAAATTTTGGGCGCATTCTGCACTTTAAAGCATTTTTTAAGTTTTCTGTTAATTTGTTCCAATTTTCATTATTTTTCAGGGTATTTTTATTACATGAAATGCAAGATTTGACTTATAATTTTACATTTCATATTGTAACTCTTAAAGAATGTTTCAAAACATTTGCTAGAGCATACATTTATGCTCTAGAATGTTTCAAAACATTTGCTCCTAGTCAGCTTTGCCCCCTAAACCAGCAATCACACGATGGGGTACCTGGTTAGATGCATGCTTATACTACAGTGAAAATCTGAAGTCTATCGTCAGTAGTTTTGACTCAGTCATCAATTAAGATAGCGCAAAACGTGCTGTCCTCTGATAAAATCGAAGGAAACTTAGCATTTATAAAGTCTAACTTTGCTATTGTGTCCTCGACAATTACAAGCTTGTAGAAACAAGAATTGGAACTTTGCGATGCAATAAATTATATTGACGTAGTGAGTCAAGCGTTGCAAAAAGCAAGGGGAAGGATAGGACAAAGTGTAGCAGCTAGATTGAACAAAGTTTTGGAGCAGAACACTGGCTTCNTATCGTCAGTAGTTTTGACTCAGATGATGCTGCATCAATTAAGATAGCGCAAAACGTGCTGGCCTCTGATAAAATCGAAGGAAACTTAGCATTTATAAAGTCTAACTTTGCTATTGTGTCCTCGACAGTTACAAGCTTGGAGAAACAAGAATTGGAACTTTGCGATGCAATAAATTATATTGACGTAGTGAGTCAAGCGTTGCAAAAAGCAAGGGGAAGGATAGGACAAAGTGTAGCAGCTAAATTGAACAAAGTTTTGGAGCAGAACACTGGCTTCCAAACAATGAAGAAAATCTCAAGGATATTAACAGGTGAAGCAACAACTTTTCAAATTAAAGAATTGTCAGCAAGTGAGACCGTCTTTTTCAAGTACGCACCATTAACATCAATAGACGTATAAAGAAGCTTCTCCAGGTATAAAAATTAACTGTCAGACAAGAGACGCTAGTTTACATTTCAAAATATCAAAAAACATTTAATAATCCAATGTAATTCTGATATTCAGTAATATTATTAGATGGAAGTTGTTACATTCATTAAAGTTTCTATACAAAATGAAAATGTTTCGGATTCAATATATTTTCCTTTTTTTTTTTTTTTTTTTTTTTTTTTTTTTNTTTTTTTTGTTATTTTAGGATATGAAACATATTTTTCAAACTTTAATGAACGTAAAGCAAGTATTGCATTGCTTTATATTTTTTGAAATGACTCATAATAATTTTAAAGAGTAATACATTGTTTTGGTTCAATGTTTTTACTTTATTTAAGTCATGCCATAAGGCATTTTTAGCGCAATTTTCGCATTTTTTAAGGGCATTTTTTGCACTTTTTAAGGGCATTAGTTGAGATTTCTTAGATCATCAAAATCTGGGCTCCAGTCATAATCACCAAAAAACTGTATAATTACCTCAGGAATTAAATATTACCTTCATTACTCACAGAATTAAATTGTGATTTTTTAAAGCTTTTGTAAATTGATTTTATCTTTTAATTAATTTACAAAAACTAAATAAATCATAAAATAATAAAATTAAGCAAATAATTAATCATTATTAATTAAATAATAAAATTAATGTGTAAAAAGTAAACTTCTTTTACAATCTTAAAAACAATAGTTTTAAACAATTTGACTGAAACACTGTCTTAGAAAATATTATGTATTCTTTATAAAAAAATAAATGTTTTATTTTTCAACAACTGGAAACTTTTAGAGAAAAAATACGACATCACAGCAATGTAATAACCATCATTGAAACTAAATATCTCCATAATTACTAGAATTAAATTTTAGCTTTGCATATTATTTTTGTAAATTATTTTTCTTTTAAATTGCAAGGGAAAAGTATAAACGTTTTTTGCTTTATAATATCGAGAACAGTAGTTTTAAACAGTTTGTTTTTTATTTTATCTCAGAAAATCTTAAATGAATTGTAGGAGAAGAGAATTATTTCTTTTTAAATGGCAAAGCAATTTAGAATGTATCACCCATCCATGAGGAAATTGTGAAGAAAAGATGGAGAGAACACTGGACTGTAGCATACCCTTCGTTAAAATGGGATCAATTACACTTACCTGGGCACCTGATGGAAAATGTAAAAAAGGAGGTCGATACTTTCTTGGCAAGGATACATGCATCAAAGAAAAACTAATTAATAGATGGAAGGAACTGGCTCAGGTAAATTGAGACCTTATGTGCCAGCTGCCTCATAGGAGAAGGGTAGGTAATTAGAGAAAAAATGTTGCTGTTGTTTCTAAAGTCACTTGCCAGTAGCAACAAGCCTGCTTAGTGAATCAAAGCTTATTTAAGGCACAGAGTGCGTTTCTTATTTTTCAGTGACGCCATCTATGGCCATGAATACAACTTCAGCTACACAGACACGTCATAGCCCATTTTAAAGGGTGAATCCTTTTCATACATGCATTCATTCATCCACAGATCGTAACTTTGACCTTGACCAGAGAACGAACAATCTCCAATTCCGTACTCCAGAGGTATTGATTCGTTTTGGGAGCTTGAAGGACTTTTTAAACGGGCAAATTTGACGTAACAAGTCACCATTTACTACGAGGAGTCTTCGAAAGATGGGAATCGAGCTAACAACCTTTTGATCATGAGCCAAAAAATGTAATAATCATAACAAGAAAGTATTAATCTTCATAGGAATTTAACATTATCTCCGCAATTCTCAGAATTAAATATGAATTCTAATTTTTATAAGATTAGTTTTAGAACTTCATTAATCCAGAAACTCTTTAGAACAAATTTCAAATTTGTTCTAAATGTTCATTTGTTCAAATTGTTTGAATTCAATAATTAAACAATAGCAAAAGTTTTATTAGAAAACAGCATTGAATTTAAGAAACATAACTAATATTATTCAAGCTTCTACACACAACACGCACAAACACTAATTCCCAACAATAAATCTTCTCCTAATAATCTAAATTACCTAATTATAAATCTGCAATATTCATCTTAAAATTAAATTCTCTTGGGAATTATTTTTTATCAAGAATTGCTTAGTGAATAAATTTCGTTGAGATTTATTTTAAAGCATAATACTGTAAATCGCTCTTTTTTTTCTTCGCAATCAATAATGATAAATTGATTGGATTTTTTTCTTATAGATATGGCGGTATAATTGGATTAAGAGAGAAAAGCTGGAATGTCTCCAAAACTTTTTACTAGGCATTTTGAATGAAATGTTTAATCAATTTAAAGCAACAAAAGCAAAAATGTAACATCAAATTATCTTTATTTCAGCAGAAAATCTGATTTTTCTACTTATTTTAAGACCAATTAAATTTCTAAATGAATCTACATCATGTAAAAAAAAAAAAAAAACTAATAGTTGCAAGCCAAAAATAACGAACTATTTACCGGCGTTTTTCGTGAAGAGTTTAACCAAAGAGTAAATTCTTTAAAATGATGGAAAGTTTTATTTGTTGATTTTTATTATTGTTATCGAAAATCAAAAAAATATGTACGTATTTTAAGCTTTTTTTTTCTAACAAAAAAGATGTAATAAAATATAATGATCTAAGGGGATTTTTTTTTAAATGATAAGAATAGCGTTTGTGCACATTTAGGTATTTTCCAACAAAAAAGAAGTGATGAAAAATAATCTGGCGGCAACTGATGACCTAAATGCAATGGAATATAATTTGTTAAAATCTGACAATCTGATTACAATCGTTCTTTTCTCGAAAAAATGCATATAAAATTATTTTTATATATTTTAGCTTTTTGAACAAATATAAAATTAAGATGGAATATTATCTCAAATAATCTTATGATCTAAATTTGATGGTATTTGTTTATGAAAGTCATTGTAAGAAATTAATTTGAAAAACATTTAATTTTATGTTCTCTAAAATATGAGTATACATGATCTGATGATTTAGATGTGATAGATTTCTTTCCTCGAAAATGTAATAAAATGCTGATATAATAAAGTAAAATCTGACGAGATTCGATCTAAATGTGAAGAAAATTGGCAATTTAAATGTTATGTCCTTTTATAAATCATTGTTCGGAAACTATTTGAAAAATAAGTGCATATGTTACGTTTTGTTCCAACAAAAAAGAAAAATTATGATGTGATATAATTTGCACTATTGTAACTGTTATGAATTTAACATCTAGGAATACTTATTCCATATTTAGCCACCACCCTCTAATGGAAATTGTAAAAATGCAAAGGGAAAAAAAATTCATGCAGAAAGTAACAACTCTGCAAAAATAACAAATACTTGTTATCTAATTTTCTATAACTTAATGAGTTATTTTCAATTGTTTGAGTTCTTAAAATTATGCAGAGATGAGAAATATTCAGTGTTTTTAATGATTTTCATCTCGATGAAAACTCTAGCCAAATCGAACACTTGCAAGTGAAGCCATGCAAATCTAAATTTAGGCATTTGTTGATACTACGATTCAGCAGCCAATCAGAATCGACGGTCCAATCATGTGATTTTAGCGGTATTCCTCTTCTCGAGCTGGAAGTACCCAATTGGATATCTGCTAGCGACGTCATTGTGTGTATGAATACGGTTTGCCTGTTGATACATAGCATTTCTTTATGTTAGCAACTGTTCTTTTCCTTCTATTTCGAGTAAACCTAGCCCGTCAAATATGAATATTTTTAGTGACACATTCTATATTCTTTCAAAAAGAAAGATTTAGTTTATTTCTTACTTCACACAGAGACACGAAGCCATGTAGGGCCTAGGTAAACTAAATATGCAGGAAAGTTGACAATTACACAAAACAAGAATAATCATTTTTACAGTAAAATACCTAACCAAATAATAAATCTAATTAAAATAAAAGACGGAGACAAGAAAGAATTATACTTTAACAATTTCTACTTGCAATACGGTGTTTTATTCAATTAACTTAAAGTTAATTCAGAGAGGACAATAGCAATATCTAGAAAATTAACACGCATATTGTTTATAAACAACCAGCTGGGGCTGAGGTCATAGGTCAGGAAGTTGTGTATCAGTGCTTTTCTTCTTTTCGAGTATCCCTTTAATGCTTTTTTTATATATATATATTTTTTAATACTTCGTTTTTCGAGTTAAAAAAGTTTTCTTTAGCAGGAGGGTATATGTTGTTTATAATAATTCTATAATTCTTCTTTCAGTAATTCTAAGAATTCCCAAAAAAAGCTCTTAAAGCTGTTTTTTGATGGCTCCGTCTCATGAGAAAAAAATGCTTTTTTCGAGAATAATATGCTATTTCTATAACTGTTATGAGTTTGCGACAAATATTCATGACTCTTAGAAGACTTTATATTAATTCTGAAAATGGTACCTAAGAGCATTATCAAGAAAAACCAAACATTTTTGAAAATGAAGAGCGTTTGTGATCTAGCTCCTTAATATTTGAAAAAAGTACCCCAACACTATACTATCTGGGCTCATAAAAATATACAAAAACAGAAAATTGTTTGAATTGAAATTTTGACAATTTTCATCTAGGAGTAAAAATCTGGACCAAATGGTGATTTTTATAACAGTTTTAAAAGACAAGTTTCATACAAGTATATACAAGTTTATAACAAGTTTTAAAACATCTAACTTACTAGTTCGTTTTGAAGTCCAGTTTAAAATTGTAGCTTTACCTTAAGTGTATAAGACACTTATACTGTGTTTTTTTTCTCGGTGGTTTTTCATAGTTCTTCACAAAACACTGTTAATGGTTTAAACACTGTTAATAGTTAAAGATCCAGACAAATTAGTACTTCTTTTAAAAAGTTCAAATTTTCTCAACCATTTAAGCTATTAAACTCTTTTAAAGTCAAAATAATATTTTCCAGCAAAATGGCGCATCTAGGATAAAATTAAGGCTCTTTTTTCGAGCTTAAGGCACTTGCACTGAGTTTTTTTTTTTCTTTGATGAAAGAGATTTGAAGAACCTCCTTATTCCAAACGAAACATTATAACAAGAATATACTAAATATTTTTAATATTTACACTTCAGTATTTAAATAAAATAGGGCTTAAATATTGCGGGAAATATCACAAAGTATGAGAAAAACCTGACCTAAAGTTTGAGTCTAAAAGTATCAGAGTTTTTAACAGTATATTTTTATCTTAAAAGCCCTTTTCATCAGCATTTGCGTTTATGCTCCCGTAACTTTCTCATCAATTATTAATTTGTGATTTTAAAAAAAGTATTTCTATCGTATGGACGAAGTTTCCTGATTAAAAAATTTTCCAGGCATGCTAATAAAAATAAAAACCAAGTTTAATTATGAAAGAAATTCAAGATTTTTTTCTATGTACGACTATTTTTGATATCTTTAATTATAATATAAGACTAGATTATTGAATAAACCAAGTTATTATTCTCAAATTTATCGTATCATGTTTGATTTAAAATTTTAATTAAATTGCTTTAAATGTTCCTTATTTTTAAAATGTTATATTCCAAATCAAAAGTGTAGAATAGTATACATGTTTTGCAATGGCTACCCTGAATATATATTTTTAAAATACTTTTTAAAAACGAAGTCTAAAACGTTTCTATATTTTTAGCAACAAAGAAAATGTCAGTTTATTATCAATCTATTAATCTAATTAATCTATTTATTTAATTTTATTCATATTTTATTTGTTTTTTAATTATTTATTAATATACTTAAAGTAAAATTTAAAAAGCTTAAAAGTTATAATATTGTTCATTTATTATTTTACAATGTAAAAGTAATATTACCTTACAAAGCAATATTTTTTTAAAAATATTTAATCACCATTTTACATTTATTAAATTGTAAATAGTTTCATTTTCTTTTTAATGAGTTGTAATTACTGTTATGTAAATGTTAGGTAAAACTGTGCTCAGTCAACGTATTCAAGTAAAATTAAGAATACAAAACAAATTTTTAAATGTTTAAACAATATTAAGAATTAACCTTTCCCACTAATTACTATTAAATAGTCTCTTTGGCGAAAATATTTAACGTTTTTTATTAGTAAAGAAAATCTTAAAGAATTTCTAAAAACTATTTACGTATGATTTTGCATAGTTACATAGCAAAATGCTTAGATTTAAGTTTTATTCCAATATAATCAGAAACTAAACACGTGGTCCAAAATCTGTATTAGTATAATAATATATCATAGAATTTTTCAACTGAATTTTTATTTCTTATTTCTTATCTTTAGATATTTTTTTTATTTTAACGTAATAATGTATTTTAAAAAAGGCAGCAAAACAAGTACTTAAGCAAAGCGAGCTGGAAGCATTGCAAGCATGAATAGAAGTCCGTATATTTTCTATAGTAATACAGTCCCTGACCAAATTATTAGACGCACTCTATGATTCTATGTAAAATCTTAATTATCAGGTAAATTCTATACAGCTTTATTGTTTTTTACGCGGTTTGCCCTTGTTTACATTCGTGTATCATTTGGTTAAATTAGACGATACGTAATATAAATTTAACGATAAGATAAATTAGACGATATATTATATAAATATAGAATATTTATTAGATCAGGCATTATATTAATATACTATAATAATAAGATCAAATTATTAGCCCCATTGTAGTTTTTTAACCCACTGACGGTTCTGCACGTAAAAAGTCGCATTTTTACCTGCAGTCTTCTCTGCATAGCAAAACCGGTTTTCCCATGTTAACTGATAGGGGAACTGTGTGTAGGGGAGAAACATTCTCCCAATTTTGCCCATTTCCTTAACCGCCAGTGGGTTAAANTTTTTATTTTAACGTAATAATGTATTTTAAAAAAGGCAGCAAAACAAATACTTAAGCAAGGCGAGCTGGAAGCATTGCATGCATGAATAGAAGTCGGTATATTTTCTATAGTAATACAGTCCCTGACCAAATTATTAGACGCACTATAAGATTCCATGTAAAATCTTAATTATCAGGTGATACTATACAGCTTCATTGTTTTTACGCAACTGAAACCGGTTTGCGCTTGTTTACGTCCGTGTATCATTTGATTAAATTAGACGATACATAATATAAATTTGACGATAAGATAAATTAGACGATATATTACATAAATATAGAATATTTATTACAACAGGTATTATACCAGTAGATTATAATAATTAGACCAAATGATTAGCCCCATTGTAGTGTTTTAATAATTACATGATTTACACGAGTTTATCGGCAATACTTTTATATTTAAACATGCATGTAATGAGTTTTTATTCAGGATATTTTTAATATACTTCCTATTTGTATTTATTTATAAAGTATTGCATTACAATGTTAACCAATTGATACAGGAGCGTAAACAAATGCAAACCGGTTTCATCCGAATTAAAACAATACAGCTGTATAGTATCACCTGATAATTACAATTTTACACAGAATCATGTAGTGCGTCTAATAATATGGTCAGGGACTGAAGTTGAGAGAAATATTTCAGAACCTTGCTATAACAGACCTTCAATCAAATTTAAAAAATACACATTTTTGCATATTCTCTAACCCAATAAAAGAATACGTATTACGAAACTATATTCAGAAATTCCTCGTCCATTTTATTTTCGATCAAAATTCTAGATCTTTTTTTTTTTTTAACTTTTAACACCATTTTCCAGAAAAACTTTCAAGTATTCTACTTTAGCGGCACTATAACGGAATAAAGTTACAGTCAAATAGACTTCCTCAAAAGATTTTTCAAAAATTTCCTGGTTTTCTAGTAAACCATCTGTGCTATTTCCCATTCAAGAAAGATTTAACTGTAAGTTTTAGAGTTCTCTATAAAGATATAGAAATAAATTATGATTAAAGCCCTTTTGAATGGTGAATATATTGATTTATACAAAAGTATGTATACTTGCATGAAAATATAAAGAGGGTGTTAAATAGTCTCAGGTGTTAATAGTTCCAGAATAATAATAATGATTATAATATGTAATATTATAATCATGATTGTTTCGAGGGTTATGAATGTTTCGAGGGTTTTCTATTACTAATGTTCAACTCCGTAGTGCTGTTATTTTAAGCCCAATCCAGAAGACAAGGGATTGGGAAAAATTTGCTTTCGTAGAGGACTTTTAAAAATACAATTATAAATTTCAGAACTTCGAGCTATCACCGTAAAGCTGTCCAATGACATAACTATTAAGAACTTGGCAATTTAATTTTTAATTTGGATGTCGCGTTCTGAGAGACATCAAAAGTCATAACTCTAAAATTCAAAATTTTTATACCTTAATAACTAGTAACCATATTTCTTTATGAATTTTAAAAATTATGTAAAAATACTGTATCACGCTTTTTAAATGATTTAATAATATATTCATTATTAATATCATGCGATCATACATATTTTGAATGATTTATCAGTTCAAACAGTATTTCAAAGTAATCAGAATGCAAAGGGTTAAGTTGAAGGAATAATTATGTTTTTTGAAAACAAAATAACCCGACTAATACTCCTATTTTAATGAAAAACAATAACAATGAATAAAATTATTACTATTGAATCTGTATAATTATAATATATATATTTATTATTCATTTATTATATATATATTTATTATTCATTTATTTCATTTGTTGCTCTAAACAGGT
>NC_092210.1:3591767-3732726 GCF_043381705.1 Parasteatoda tepidariorum
TATATATATATATACAGCACTCAAAACAAATCAATTGTATGAGTGCTATATTGCCGTGCAATAGAAAGATCAAAGATCAAAGCAAGCAACAAAAAATCATTGTATCATTGTTGCGATTTTGCACATTTGTCATTTTGAATTATTGCAAAATTATTAATTATTGCAAATGACTAACTATTGCAAAAAAAATGTTCTAACAGTTTTCTGAAGGTCATATTTTGCTTATATGTCCCTCATATAAGAAAAAATTTATATAATTCTTAGTATTAGCAATAAAAAGAGAATTTTCTCAACATGAAGCACTTACGTTGTTTTTTCAATTATCCGGCAGTATAAATATTTAGGAATTGAATTACATAAACCATTTTAGAAACAATTAATTCTGATATAAATATGAGAACTTATTTTAATTTTTTCTAACAAAAAACTGTTTTTTTTTAATTTAAGAATGTTTGAATTTATTTAAATAAGCTGATAATTGCTATACTGAGTTTAAAAGCTTCTAGAAATTATATTTACACAAAATCGAAACAAATATTAATTAACTTCATTATTTTGCAAATCCTCCTTAATGAAGGAATGTTTCGAAAATTCTATCATGCTATGTTGAATTATTTCTCTAACACTTTTAATTGCATTCTTAATAAACCTTCAATAAATCTTTTCGGAGGATTTATTCACAAACAAAGTTTAATAGAGATTAAAATTTAAGTGAAAGATTTGGGACTTTCATGGCGTGTAATTATTGAGAGTTTGACGTCTTTCGTGTCATAGCAGTCGTAGTTGAACGGCAGACTCAAAAAATTGGGTCAGCTGTTCGTTTATAAAATAAAATGAAACCCGTGTACTTTCCTTAATTTATTGCTTTTAAGTTTGGTAAAATTATTGTCTTTATATTCTTCTGACTCCCATGACCTGTTTTGACACAATTGCATTAATGCGAATAAATTACACTATTCGTTAACAAAAAAAAGCAATATAACAATATAGGTATATTAATATAACAATATTCGTAAAAAATATACGTATAAACATAATAACGTACTCATGGTAGATTTGCTTTCGTAGAACTTCAATGAAATAAGTAATTTTCACACTAATGTTACGAAATATAAGAAGGGCAGTACTTAAGTTTTTAGAAAGTAATACAAGAAATAATTTCTTACCTAAAGTATATGTTTTATTGCTTCTCAAAAAATTCTCCTGCAATATCGATACATTTTTGCATTCGAATAAACCAATTTTCAAATAATTTATGTCACTTATAAACGTGGTACAGTTGAAACATGGCATTTGTAAACTTCAACTGCTCTTCCAGGTTATAAAAACAATTACCTCTCATTTTATCTTTTATGAACGGAAAGAAAAAGAAGTCATTTAGTGCTAAGTCCAATGAATATAAACAATGAGACATCAATTCAATTTTTCGAGCTTCAAATAATCCATAGTTATGGAAACTTCATGTAAGCTTGCGTTGTCTTGATGCAAAATGATGAGACGTTTTGAATTGTCTTTTTTTTTTACCTCTGTAACTATGTCCGGCAAGCAAATTGCGGTATACCAAAGAGCATTGACTGTTCTACGATCCTCCAAAGGAATGGTTGCAATATGACCAGATTTACAGAAAAAAATAGTAGCCAGTTGTAATCGTTGTCTTCGATGGTGCTTCACTACCAAACGTCGATTCCATTCTATAGCTACACCGTTTTTGTGTCAAACCTTATTGAAAATCACAAAAAAAATCAAGGCTCTGAAATCTCTTAGACATAATTCCATAATTACCTGGCACTTGCGTTTTTTGAAAAATCTCAGTAAATAGGATTTCACATCTTTTGATGTTCTTTAAACGCACACATCACGTAAATGTTTGAATTTTGATAAAAATCGTCTGCGCTGAAAGTAGCTGTGTTTTTGTCGCCAGATTCTGAAAACTTAAGTACTTGCCCTCGTGTAATGGCGATCAATGGGCGACAAAATGGCTACACTACTCCAATAAATGACGAATGCTGTTTTAACACCACTTTACGACAAAAAAAATAATAACTTCCATTTAGATAAGTAAATTTATCGCTTTTTTTTATTAGTTTTAATTGATTTTATGAATTTCTATATTCACGATCGCAACGCTAGAGTGCGCCCTCTAGTGGGAGACTGAAAATATCCGCATGAGTTTTATCATACCCATTTTTCAAAGACCTGCAATTTTCTATAGAATGGTTTTCTACGTCCGATTGTGAATAAAAACCAAAAAAAAAAACCTTGAAAGCTTTTTATTTTAATGTGAAGAATTTTTGGAATTGTTTTTTTTTTCTGTAAGCATTCTTTATTTTACGTCTTTTAGTTTCTAAATAATGATTTTTATTGAAACTTAAAATTTTCTGATTAAAATTTTCGTCAAAAAAGTTTTTTTACAAAATTAAATTATATACAATTATGAGGCTTATGTATACTTATTGCTCATTTTAAGGTTTGAAGTAATATGATTCTTTAAACTATGGAATGTAAAGATTAAATAGGCCTTTCATGTTATATCATTAAATTTAGTAAAACTATTTCTCAGGCATTAGGTTTTAACTCTAATAAGAAGTTAAATATTTTTTTCTGTTTATTTACGAATATTTTTCCGATGTGTTTTGGCTGTTCCTTCTCTAAAAAAGAAAGATATACCATTTTGTTTTCGTTTGCAAAAGAAAGAATATCAAGCATTTTTCGTTCTTAAATTTAATAAGCCACAATAAAGAAGGAACGCTGCAATACTACATGCTACATTAAAGACGTCTCCAGAGTAACTGAATGACTGTTCATATAGAAATCGCAGATATTCGTCTCATACAACAACGACCCCTATAGTTCGTTGCGATCGCGAATTGTCGTTTGGTTACTTTTCTGGCAAAGTTCTGTTAAATGCTTTGATTTTACTTTTTTGAAGATGAATGAATTTTAATGAAGACAAAAGGTTCATTTTATAAGGTAAAATATGATTTTTTTTTTTAAATAATTTAATTTTCCCCATTTTTCTCATTTCTAATTTTACTTTGATGTTGAATAAAATACATATTTGTATGGATGGCATGCACCATTACTCCTTTTAAATAAAATAAATTCCAAAAAGCATTAATAATATAGGTTTTTCCTTTTCTTTGTTTATACAATTTATTGTATGACAAAATGACATAAATAGGAACAAATGAAGATGTGACAGAGACGCATTTTACGTATAAGAGTGCTAAAATCTAAAATAGAAGATTTGGATATGGTTATAAAATTTTATGTTTCTACAAAAAATGCACAATATGAAAAAAAATTCGAAACACTAGCATAAACTCGCGCAATCTTTTATTACTCCTATCTTTATTAAATTATATTTGCTGGAATAAATCAAGAAAAAACAAAACTTTAAATTTTATCATATTCAGAGAAAAGTATTCCATTCCTTCATGCTGTAAATATAATCATCGTAATGATATAATAGTACAGAAATAAGCAAATTATGACAGAGATACTAAATTATAACCGTAGAGTAGCAACTATTCAAATTTACTATACACACTTACTGTTTCCTTTTAGTGATGCTAAAGAGTGCAGAGGGTTATTGTGGGATAGGAGTAACTTTCAGAAAAACGTCGTGATGACATTTGAGTGGATTGTCTTTGAGTATTAAAGTTCATGCGTACAGCATTATACGACAAAAATATTTTTAAACACGCACACCACGCAAACGCTTTACTGAGTATTTTTCAGATTAATAAAAGAATTGTAATTATACTATGGGGCTAAGCCCCCTGTTCGCTGCCGAATACCGACCCCGATGATTGCTTCTCAATAGTTATTGCTACTTGGTTTTTTTTGGCTTTATTATATATTTCATATTTATTATTATTTTATATTTACAATATTAATGGTTTATGTATACTTCTTGCATATTCCAATGCTTGAAGTAATATGATTCAGAAAAGTATGGAATAAAAATTCGGTATTCACGTATTAACGCCACCACAACTACAGATTTGGGGGTTTTTAAGTGCCGCCAATCTGCACCTGAAATTTTTGTGACAAATCATAAAATAAAACACTTTATTTGAAATCAAAACAGTTTCAAAATTCAAAATACTTTATTTAAAATCAAAGTAGTTAATCGGATTTCGGTGGAAAATGGGCCGATATAGAGTTTAACATCCAAACATTTCAGATTCAAAACAATCTCTATTTTCTTTCACCTGATGCTGTCGCCATATGAACTCTGATAAATAAGATTCCAAATGAAATTACACTTCCAAAACGTACGTTTACCATAATAAAGTTTCATGTCATGAGAATTGGTACATTTTCGTTTTTTTTTTCTTTTGCTTCATAAGCATTCTTTATTTTGCGTTTTTTAGTTTCGAAAGAAGGATTTTTATTAAAACTTGAAGTTTTTTGATAAAAATTGTTATCAAAAAACTTTTTTTACAAAATTAAATTATGAGGCTTATGTATACTTTTTGTTTATTTTAATGTTTGAAGTAATATGATTCTTAAAACTATGGAATGTAAATTTTAAATAAGCCTTTCATGTTATATCACTAAATTTAGTAAAACTATTTCTCAGGCATTAGGTTTTAACTCTAATAAGAAGATTCATATTTTTTCTGTTTATTTACAAATATTTTTCCGATGTGTTTTTGGATGTTCTTTCTCTAAAAAAAAAGGAGATACCATTTTGTTTTCGTTTGCATAAGAAAGAATATCAAACATTTTTCTTTTTTAAATTTAATAAACCACAATAAAGAAGGAACGTTACAATGCTACACGCTACATAAAAGACGTCTCCAGAGTAACTGAATGACTGTTCATACAGAAATCGCAGGTATTCGTCTCATACAACAACGCCCCCTATAGTTCGTTGCGATCGCGAATACTTATNAATAATTTAATTTTCCCCATTTTTCTCATTTCTAATTTTACTTTGATGTTGAATAGAATACATATTTGTATGGATGGCATGTACCATTACTCCTTTTAAGCAAAATAAATTCCAAAAAACGTTAATAATATAGGTTTTTCCTTTTATTTGTTTATACTACAATTTATTGTATGACAAAATGACATAAATAGGAGCAACTGAAGATGTGACAGAGACACATTTTACGTATAAGAGTGCTAAAATCTAAAATAGAAGATTTGGAATTGGTTATAAAATTTTATGTTTCTACAAAAAATTCACAATATGAAGAAAAATTTTTAAACACTAGTATAAACTCGCGCAATCTTCAGTTACTCCTATCTTTATTCAATTATATTTACTGGAATGAATTAAGAAAAAACAAAACTTTAAATTTTATCATATTCAGAGAGAAGTATTCCATTCCTTCATGCTGTAAATATAACCATCGTAATAATATAATAGTACAGAAATAAGCAAATTATGACAGAGATTCTAAATTATAACCGTAGAGTATCAACTATTCAAATTTACTATTACACACTTACCGTTTCTTTTAAATGTTGCTAAAGAGCGCAAAGGGCTAATGTGAAATAGGAGTAACTTTCAGAAAAACGTCGTGATGACATTTGAGTGGATAGTATTATAGTTCATGCGTACAGCATTATACGACAAAAATATATTTAAACACACACACCACGCAAACGCTTTACTGAGTATTTTTCAGATTAATAGAAGAATTGTAATTATACTATGGAGCTAAGCCCCCTGTTCGCTGCCGAATACCGACCCCGATGATTGCTTCTCAATAATTATTGCTACTTGGATTTTTTTTTGGTTTTATTATATAATTTATATTTATAACTATCTTATATTTACAACCTTAATTACGGATTTATAAAGCAGTTGTAAAGCAGGTAAGTGTTATAATTTATAAAATAAAAAATTTCTCTTGTAAATAATTTTTTTCTTATTTGATGATAGTTTTCTATAGAATAGTTTTCTACGTCCGATTATGAATAATAAAAAAATTTAAAAAAACATGAAAGGTGTTTATTTTAATGTTAGGAATTTTTAGAATTGTTTTTTTTTCTCTTGCCTCGTAAGCATTCTTTATTTTACGTTTTTTAGTTTCTAAAGAATGATATTTATTAAAATTTAAAATTTTTTGATAAAAATTGTTGTCGAAAAACTTTTTTTACGAAATTAAATTATACAAAATTATGAGGCTTATGTATACTTTTTGTTTCTTTTAATGTTTGCAGTAATATAATTCTTAAAACTATGGAATGTAAAGTCTAAATAGGCCTTTCATGTTATGTCATTAAATTTAGTAAAACTATTTCTCAGGCATTAAGTTTTAACTCTAATAAGAAGATTCATATTTTTTCTGTTGATTTACAAATATTTTTCCGATGTGTTTTGGATGTTCTTTCTCTAAAATAAAAAAAAAAAGAGAGAGAGATACCATTTTGTTTTCGTTTGCATAAGAAAGAATACCAAACATTTTTCTTTTTTAAATTTAATAAGCCACAATAAAGAAGGAGCGTTACAATGCTACATAAAAGACGTCTCCAGAGTAACTGAATGACTGTTCCATGGCAAACAAGGTATTCTTTGACCAAGGACTGTTCATATAGAAATCGCAGGTATTCGTCTCATACAACAACGCCCCCTATAGTTCGTTGCGATCGCGAATATCTTCATGAATTATTAATTTAATGCTGATGGCAGTTTTTTCAAACATTAATTCATTCATTAAATTTATTTAATTAATTTTAATTTTTTATGGGAGAAAAAATTGTGATTATTTAATGAAAAGTAACTAAAATAAATTTTTTCTTTGTTGATCTAAGAAGGAATTGACTTTAAAAATTATTTTCTTATATTACTTGTTCATTGATATTTCTAAAAGAATACTTAATATTTACAAAGACTGAAACACGTTAATGTTACCTTTATTCTCAAAATGTAGATATTTATAATTCAAAAGGGCGAAATACCTTTAATAATTCCAAACTGCTATTCGCTTAATTACAATATGAACACATTAATTTTTGAATATCATTCAATTTACAATGCGTAAATTCCCATGGATGAAAACAGAGAATTTAAATTCGTAGATACCAATGGATAACACAAGTCATAAAAAGTAAAGAAACCGAAATTAACATTCACCGGAAACTAAATTATACGGGCGCAGCCATGAACCACAAAGCCGTTTCAAACGGATTAAAATTGCCAATTGCGCAAGGATTACATATCCGGGGAAAATAGGGGCTTTAGAATAGAAAGATAATAAGAAACGGGATAAGATAATAGGCTTTGGTGGAAAATTAGATATCTGAAGCTCTCTACTTTCAATCGATGCCTGTAATTAAATTTCCAATCCAAAATGTTGGTTTCTATTATGTAAGGAACTTATCAAACCAGTGTTACTGAATCCAATTGGCGACTTTTAGAAACTACCAATTTTAAAAAGTTGTTTAATATTCCTTTGGCGACAGGTATGTTTAAGCATTTGACAGTTAGTATTGAGCGTAAGGCTTTGAAAGTAAATTGAAGTTATTCGCATCTAATTAAAAGTTTCACTAAAATCTGTTATTTAAAGCTTCACAGTTTTCTTAGAAGTGTACATATATATCTGATGTATACGTTTTATTAATTTTGAAATAAGTGGGAAATTATTTCTTATCTATGATTGAAAGGCTATAATTAGTTTTAACCTTCATAATGCTTATAAGTATGTGCTAAATAAAAATTTTGTATGCTTAATTTCTTGTATAGAATTTAATACATCATTTCGTCGCAAAATTATGTGCTTTTTGTCGAAATGAGAACTTTAAAATATTTGACCGAACTATTTCTTTATTTTAGTACATCTCAGAACATTCTGAGAATTTTTTATATTATTTCAAAACAGCAGTGCAGTGTGTGAATAGTATAAGATTTCGTGCAATAACTTGTAAAGTCATGTTCGACGGATTCGAATTCGGTTTTGCAGTGACTCATTGCTTTTCTTTTTTTTTAATTTATGTAATATTTCTTAATCGTCTTAATTACTGAGTTGCATTAAGCCTAATCGTTCTGACGAAATGCGTATCCTCAAGATAGTAAGTTATCTAGTTTGATGAAATGTTCGCTTAGAGTATTATTTAGGAAAAAATTTTGCATCCAAATTTCATAGTGTACTCTCTAAACAATTTTACCTCTATATTACAGTCAGTGTCTAGCAATATTACAGTCACTGACCTGAAAAATAAATTTCTACCCGTAAAGTTAGACTCTTGACATTGTTTGAGACTCAGGTGATTTGTTAGTTGAATCAAGATGAACCTGGGAACGCGGAGTAATAGTGTAGCGTAGCCATTTGTCATGGAGTAAGAGTGTTGCGTGTTCGTTTTCTGTGGTCACCAGTGTAGAGAAAATGAGAGAGATCTTTGTCACCGGCTGGGATTGAACCAGGGATCTTTGTATCTGTTGCTTGATGTTGTAATCACCACTGAAAAGGGTGTGCAGCCCCGAATTGAAATGGGAAATTTAATATAATTAGCGCATAAATAAACAGTTAACTTTACTAAATTACTACAATTAAGAGTTCTGTTTTTTTTTTTCAAAAATAAAGAGCTGGTTGTATAAATTTGCGGTTAACAATACTAATTTTGCCGAATGTTTATTACAACTATGCACAGTGGGCATTTTCTTTGAAGAATGTCTCTGGCTGCATGAATTAACGGTCAACTCTCCTAATTTTACGGACATTTCTTAAAGTATTAATAGATTAAACAATGAAGCAAGTATTTACCATGAGGAGCTCGAGGCTTTTAAACAAGCTACCATTTACTTAAAAAACAAAAATAACAAAGATGCGAAAATCTATACTGATTCGCTGTCCTCGTTGCAAAGTCTGAATGATTCAAGAAATAGAAGCAAGATTATTGAAGAGATCAAGGAAAATATAACGCCAAGTATTCGACTTTACTGGGTTAAAGCCCACATTGGGATTGAAGGTAACGAGGAGGTGGATCAGCAAGCCAAAAGGGTCACGAGCTTTAGCCGGGTGGGACCGATGCTTCCAATGGAAAAAACTTTCATCATTAGATACATAAAGCAAGTCACAATGAATAAATGGAAAGTACATAGGAGTGAATCAGCATATATTTTCTTTGAATATCCCACACTAACTCACCTGCAGTCAAACTTCTATTTAAATCAATTCTTAACTGACCACGGGGTTTTCGGAACATATCAACAGAAATTCTTCAATAAACGAGCAACTTGTAAATTTTGTGGGAAAACGCAAGACATTGACCATCTTATAAAATTTTGTCCCAAATTCCGGACGTGGCAGAAAATGGGACCAATATACTCAACATCAACTTTATGCTGTTATTGACTGTAGGGGGAAAATCATTGAAATTCTTACATATACCTTGGAAGATCTGCTTGCCCCCGAGAGTACACCTGACTAATTTTATCTAGGTTTTTTTTTCTTTTTTAGACTTTTGGCTTTTTGATTTCCTGGTTTTAATATTTGCTTTTAGCATTTTACCTCGGCACTTACCGTGCTCTGGTGACTTTGTCCTCCTCTTGGACTAACATCCTCATCATACGTAAAACATTCGAAATGAATTTTTGGATCTTAGTGAACTTCAGCATCCTCAATCTTACCTGGTGTCATCTTTGAATATTTATCCTTTTTAGAGAAACTTTGGTTTACCTTAGAGCATTTTTAATCCTAGAGGCACTTAGCCTTGAAAGGGGGACACTTGAACTTTTGAACTTTTAGCCGACTATTTTAACTATTCTGTTAATCTTATTTAAGTCTTATATGTTTTTATTGTGATTTTTCGTAATTTTAACATTTGATGTTTCACCTGACCTTACTTTTATATGTTTTTATCTGTATTTTTGACACTTTTATTGTTGGTTAATTTTACTCATTTAGGTATTTTAAGCGCTTTGAACTTTTTTTGAGGATTTTGTTTTATTTTTACTGACTGATATTTTCGATTTTGTGATTTTTTCTTATGTATATCAATCTTTTTGGTTTTGATTTTACTTTACTGTAATTTCATAGTGTTTAGTTCACGTGAAAACGGATGAAACCCTTATCCGAAAACTCCTTCGGGGGTAGGCCGGTTGCTATTACTCTTAAAGTATATGTCAATTTACACTACCATGCATTTCAATTTTTGGTAAACAGTTTTTTGATGTTTCTCTACATTTTAAAGCCAATTTTCTCGAATTGATTGCATTTTCCACAAAACTATTAAATTGTAGACGCATAATTTACTTAAAAACAATACCAAAATTTTAACTATTGAAAAACACACTATGATCCTTTTAATTCATTAAGCAATTAAAAAAAATTGAAAAAACACCTCAAAGCATGAATTTTTCATTAAATAAATACTGAATAATTACGGGATTTAAAATTAGCTTTTTAAGAAACAGCTTTGCATGAAATGATTCATTTCTCAGAGCATTTGAAAAATGAGAATATCGACAAATGATCATTTTTCACTGTTTTTAGAGCCTCAATTAATCTTGGGTTTTCCAAAACGGAAAACAGGAAGAAAAAAACACAAATTCCATTAGCCAAAGAGCAATCAATCAATACTTTCCTAAGTGCATATCTAAGTAATATTAAAGAACATTTTTTTGTAAAAGTTTTGTTGAAGAATAAATAACGTAAGCCATTTTCACTTATTTTATTCTAAAATTGTAACAAAAGCTCGTATAATGAAGTTAGACGCGCCTATCAATTATTTACTTAAATGCTATATAAAGAAACAGTCTAATACTCAATCAAGTGACAGTAAATAAATCTTAAGTAACAATCTTTTTTAAAATAATAATCTTTTCAATTTTTACTTTGAAACTTAGTTCTGAAATTCGATTCATATTTGTTATAGATCAATATGAAATTTTCATCTATTATTTACTAAAATGCTATATAAAGAAACAGTCTAATACTCAATCAAGTGACAGTAAATAAATCTTAAGTAACAATCTTTTTAAAATATTAGTCTATTACAGTTTCTAATTCAAGATTTAGTTCTGAAATTTGATTCATATTTTTTATAGATCAATATAAAATTTAAACAATACATTAATTCATTCATTTAATTAAAACAACGATTTTTTAAAATTGGTTGCATAAGTCGGATTTATTTTGACACAATCTAGTTCTGCCTGACTCGTAACATGTTTATGACATAAATTTTTATTTTTGGATCTTAAATAAAGGCATCATGGTATGTAAAGCTGAAGTGGAAAATGTCAGGAAAAAATTTTCCGTATCGATATCCATAGCAAAAAATATGTACTACTACATTTTTTTAGCCTACTCTGATTCTTAACTTTATATAAAGGCAAAAAATGCTCTTTTTTTCAGAATTATACTTAGACGAAAACTCATGATTACGATTAAAAAAACTTTTATAAAAAACCAAGTAATTAAACTTAATTATTAGATTTAAATTATTTTAAATTATTGTATAAATTATAATTTTTAATATTGTTACATACGATTGTTGCATACATCATAGTGTATTTTATCACACATTGACCTTGAAACAAAGCTCACTTGACTCAGATAATAAGATATTTTTGTCCATAAAATTGACCAAAATGATGCTTGATTATAATTTCTCGCCTTTCTCACGATTATTCAATACTATTTTTTGTATGCTAAAATTATACCAAGTGCTGAATTATAAATTGAATGCTGGAAGCAGGCCCGGACTGGCCAGTAGGCAGACCGGGCAAATGCCCGGTGGGCCGGTCTGACCTGAGGGCCGGTTGGGCCGAGCCAGCTAGGCAAATTTTTTTAAATACATTGCATGAATTTCAAATAATATTGCGTAAATAATAATAATATTAAATAACATATATATGATATATGTAGTAATAATATTGTTTTAATATACAGGATGATTCAGACCATGCGTGCCATCCATTTTTTTCGAGAATGGAGCAAATAAGCGATTTAAAATAAAAAATCTAATAACTAAATCGACCCCAAGGAATTCAATAGTGATATTGTTAATGCCCGGAAGTACCGGAATTTGAACACAATTTCGATTTTTTAAATGGAAACCTATATCTTATTTGGCATCACTGGAGAGGGTTTTCGAAAAAAAAGTAACTTTTACTTGAATTTTTTTTTATACCTCTTACTGTTCTCAAGATAATAGATACGAAACAATTCTGATTATTTACTGCAATTTATCATTTTTACCTAAAATAATTAACTTAAATTATCAAAATCGCTTCAATTTTTATAAAACATGGGAAGAAAAGCACAAATGTGTTTTAATGAAGGTATAAAACATTGTGATGACGAAAAATTTTTTTTTAGTGAATATGTCAAAATCTATTTAATATGTATTTTTTCTTATCTATTATTCTGAAAATAGTAAGAGATATTAAAAAATATTTTAAGTAAAAGTTATTTCTTTTCAAAAACTATCTCCAATGATGCCAAATAAGATATAGGTTTCTATTTAAAAAAATCAAAGTTGTGTTCAAATTCCGGCTACTTGCGGGAATTAACAATATCACTATTGAATTCCTTGGGGTCGATTTAGTTATTAGATTTTTTTTATTTCAAATCGATTATTCGCTCCATTCTCGAAAAAAATGGGTGGCACGCATGGTACTTTATAACTTAATATTAAATCAGGTCTGAATCACCCTGTATTTTATAATTTAATATTCCTGGAGATAATGTTAGGTGTCGTTGTTGACACATAAATAAATCTATGTCCGACTGTGAGTCTGTGTAAGATTCTCATTCTTTATTATTTCCAGTACTGCACAAACTTTTATTTTATCCAGTAGAATTTTCTACAGTGTGTGACTCTTCTCTAGACTTTTAATGTAATGTATTATTTGTTTTTCTGTGTTTTTTAAATTCCATTTGGTAAGTACCTATTTTTAATTTTTATTTCTATATTATATAGGTATTAAGTTCCAGGAGTTTCCTACAGGATCGGTATCGATCCCCTACCGGTCGAAGGACTTTTAAAGGGGGTCTATAATGACGAAGGGATTATGGGGGCCTATTGTCGAATTCGTACCGTACTGAAACATTAAAAGCAAAAACTGGTTTAACCTCAGAATTCTATAGCATACCTATTTGAATAGTATTTGAATACACTATACACTTCATTATCTTCTAGTAAAAATAGTAATAAAGTTGATATTTGTTTGTATAGCAAATTGACTAATACATATTGTATTTATTCATGCAATATTTTTTCATATTTTGATTCGAAAATTAAAGAATTTTTATGAAACAGCTGTTCTTAATGGGATCTTAATCTTGTAAACTGCTAAAGATAAATGTCTGTTACTTTATACAAGAGAAATATAAAAGTCTTCTCAATTTTGTTAAAATTCTGTATTAAAATACATAATAAAAATCATATTTTTAAATTGAACTTTCTTTAAAATTTTCCTGTGACGTTGAGAGGGACATGAACATCACAAATATTTAAATAAGGGTCTCTAGTCTAAATCAAAATAAAGTTGGAAATGGGAATTCCTGAGTTGCTGACATTTTAAATTTTCTATATATCTTTATCAAACTTTCTTACGGAAATAATCTTAAGAATTTATGTAATTTTTTTAGCCTTTTGGATTTCAATTCCTACATAAGAAAAGCAGGCGTCAAATTTGATCAACACTCTGAGCGGTTTTTAAATCAAAGTTAAAGTTCCCCTTGGTCTTGAGTTTGGTGGCTGAGTAATGGATAAAAACAAGAAGCGCAAAGTAAAAGGAGGAGCAAAAAAAGTTAGATTGAAGAAACAGAAACTTTTAGAAGCCAGTGCCCAAAAATGTGTAAACTGACAAATGTCTTTGTATGTCCGCAATCGCACTCCTCTACATCTAATGCAGTGGAGGAAACAGTGGCGGCAGCTGGAGAAGTTGCTAATAGTTCATATCGAGATCAAGAACAACAGGAAAATGATTAGGAATTGAACAACAGGAAAACTTTCAGAAATCAGAAATTGAACAACAGGTGGATGATCAGAAATTGGCCAAAAGCGCATTAAAAGTGGCGCCTCTGATCTTGCTATAATCGAACTACTAACTGAGCAAGATAGCAATTCAATTCCCTCGTTTAATTATTTTGTACGTCCTGAAAAGAGTAAACTCGATTTATTTTTAAGGTATCATCCGAAACAAAAAGTCAGTGACCCTGTGTTAAAAAAAGCAAAGTATCGGAAAGATGGTTCTAATATAAAGTGACCACACGTCCCGATTTTGGCGGGACAGTCCCGCTTTTTTGTGAGCTGTCCCGCGTCCCGCCGATTTTTTAAAATGTCCCGCTTTTTAGAAAATATCTGCATTTCTTATTTTAAATGTACTGTAAAAATATATTACCTATTATTTATTAAGTATTATGGTGAATATAAAGAAATAAAAAATAGATTTAAAAAAATACATTAAATGCATGCAGAGTAAACTAAATTAGGCAATGTACCGAGTTAGATTTATTCGGTGGTGTTCGATCATTGTCGTTACGTCTCGGCTTAATTCAGATAAGTGCAGACAGGCGGACTGCCGATAGACAGTGCGGTTTGTTGTTTTCAATTTGACTTTCGGTTTGACTCGATTCGATTGACGAAGATAGTGGTAGAGCAATAGTCGCTACAACGTAATGGCCAGAAAGGTAAAATTTAATACTCTTTTTTAGCCTTTGTAGTAAATTTTTTTATTTATTTCTAGTATTTACCCACAGAATAAAAGATGAGTAAAAAAAGAGAATGCAAATTTAATGAAGAGCTAAGCAGAGAATTTCCATTTATTAAAAAAACTAAAATAGACTATATGGTACGGTGTGATAAATGCAATGCTGAATTTTCGGTCTCACATGGTGGAAAAAACGATATTACTAAACATCTAGCGACAAAGAGGCACAAAAGATTTTTGAATAATGCCGCTTCTTCGTCTAAAATGGAACAGTTTTTTCGCAGTGCTAGCTTTGGCAACACGGAAAAACAGCTAGCATTAGCGGAAGGGCTATTTGCTTTCCACACCATAAACCACAATCAAAGTTTCCGATCAATGGATTGTACGTCGCAAATGATCAAAACATTATTCGACAAAAAATTTGCATGTGCAAGGACAAAAACCGAAGCAATTATTTGTAATATTTTTTCACCATATTCGTTTTCACAACTGCAGAAAGAATTAGAAAAATGCTCATTTATATCCATATATTCTGATGCTTCCAACCACAAAGATTTAAAATTATTTCCCACAATTGTTAGATTTTTTGATCCGGAAACAGGAATTAAAATTAGAATATTAGATTTTGTTTCATTGCCGGGTGAAACTTCACAAATAATTTTTGACTCAATAAGTACTATTTTGAAAAAGAATAATTTGAACGATAAAATTATTGCCTATTGTGCGGATAACACTAACGCAAATTTTGGTGGAAAAGCTAGAAGAGGCATCAATAACGTTTTTACGAAACTTAACGAACATTTGAACCAAAAAATTATTGGAGTAGGTTGTGCAGCTCACATTCTACATAATGCTATTCAAACAGCATCTGACTTACTTCCAGTTGATGTTGAAAATATTATTGCAAAAATTTATTCGTATTTTTATATATATACTGTGCGTGTTGAAAGTTTGAAGGATTTTTGTGAAATCGCAGAAATCGAATATAAAAGAATTCTTGGTTACAGCAAAACACGATGGCTAGCTCTTTTACCAGCTGTAGAAAATATTTTAAAAATATACGAACCATTAAAATCATACTTTTTATCACAAGATAAATGTCCAAGAATATTGCAGCTCTTTTTTGAAAATGGCACATCACAAATTTGGCTTCAGTTCATTCACAACCAAGCTACATTATTTCACAATGCTGTGAAAATTATTGAAGGGGACAAAATTTCAATTACGGAAGTGTCAAATGAAATCAATATTTTAAAAACAAAATTACGAGAAAGAATTGATAACGATTACATTCCTTTAATTATTCGAAAAGACATCACTAGGTTGGAAGAACAAGGTGCCATTAAACGACCTGATTTTTTGAACCATGTCAAAAATTTCTATAATAACTGCTTGGAATATCTTGAAGAATGGACAGTTCAATTCGAAGATGTTAAAAATTTTCATTGGGTGACATTAAAAAAGGAGATTTTATGGGAATATGTGGAAAAATCTTTTGAATATATTAGTAACCATTTTCCGAAAAATAATATTTGCGAAAATGATCTTTTTGATGAGGTGTCATTGGTAAAAAGATATGTTACAGATGAAAAAATTAAATGTTGGTTGTCTGCAAATGTGGAAACAGACAAAAAATGGACGGAGTTATTCCTTCATTTTAAACAGAATAATATTCCTTATCAAAATATTTTGAAAATTGTAGAATTCGCGCTCTCCCTTCCGGGAACAAATGCAGCAACAGAACGTGTTTTTTCTAGTATCAATAAAATATGGACAACTGAAAAAACGCAGTTGAACATTAAAACTTTAAAATCTATTTTAAGTGTAAAATATAATTTGACCAATTCATGTGAAATATTTCACGACATTTTAATAAATGATCCGAATCTATTGCAAAGTATTCACTCGGATCAAAAATATGACCGTGAAAGAAAATCATAATTTTTTTTAAATAAAAAATTTAATTTGATTAAAAATCATAATGTTCAAATTATTATTTTTTACAAATATTTTTATAGTCACCGATAATTAATAATAAATACATTTTTGTACAAGTATATGAATGTATACAATAAAATATATATAACTAAATTGTAATTCTCATTTCATCCCATTTGTCCCGCTTTGTCTCAGTGAAAATGTGGTCACTTTATTCTAATAGGAAATGGCTGACATATAGCGACAAACAAAATGCTTTGTTTTATTCAATATGTTTAGCGTTTGCTTCACCTTGGGTTAGTTCATTTCCGTTTTTACGAGACATGGAAGATAGAAGGCATGTTCATGACAGAGTAGATGAACATGAGCGAAGTGTTTCACACCATAATTGTGCTGAAGCACATTTTTTAAGAGATAACAAAGCAAATCTTGATAATTTACTATTCTGTAATCAAATGTCTTCACTTTGAGCGCAAGTACGAAACAGAAGAGAAATTTTGCAACGAATAATAGATATTATTAAATTTATTGGGAAACGAGGATTAAGTTATAGAGGCGATAAGCTAGGAGCTGCCTATACTCTGGAAGACATACCCGTAGATCATGAGAACTTTTTGGAACTTGTTGTTCTTCTTAGCAAATATGATATTACTTTGAAAGACCATTTGAAAGATTGTATTGAGAGTAGTAAAAAACTTCACTATTCACAAAAAAGTAAGGACAGAGGGTCTTTGTTAACGTTTTTTTCCAAATCCACCATTAATAAAATTATTCAATCAATTGGACAACTTATAACACAAAATATTCGTATGGAAGTACAAGCAACTGGTATGTTTTCGTTACAAGTAGATACAACACAGGATATTTCATGCAAATATCAATGCTCAATTATAGTACGAGATGTGAAAGACTTCTCGCTGTTGTGTAAATCTTCAACAGGACAGAATATGTTTTCGTTAGTGGATTCAGTTTTAAAGTCTTGGAACATAGATATAGCAAAGTGCATCGGTAATTCAACTGACGGGGCTGCAAATATGCAAGGTGAATATAAAGGATTTTCTTCACGGCTTTCCAAAGAGTCCCCTGGTCAAATTCATGTTTGGTGTTATGCACATGTCTTAAATTTAGTTTTAGGAGATACCACGAAGGCACTAATTGAAAGTGCATCGTTTTTCAGTCTACAAAATAGCGTCGTAGTATTTTTCCGTGAATCATACCAACGCATGAACATCTGGGAACAAAGTAACGAGTACAGAAATAAAAAAAGGCTCGCAACTACTCGTATTGGAGAAACACGTTGGTGGTTCAAAGATTCTACATTAAAGAAAATTCTTGGTACATTTTCAAACTCAGATTCAACTATAAAGCTGTTATATGTCACATTGATTACAAGTTTAGAAACTATGCAACAAAATTCAAATTTCAAGTCATTTATCCGTGCAAAGGCAAAAATATTTTTAGAATCATTTTGCAAATATGAAACAGTAATCACCGCCAAAATATTAGAAAGACATCTTAAAAGCTTTTGGAATGGTATCACAAACGTGTTCAGAACTAAAAAAAATAGTGAGAGATTATGAAGGTGTGCAAAAAGTTACAAATTATTTTATTATTCGCGCAAATAAGGAGTTTGAGGAAACTGAAACTGAAATAGAAATTCAAACAAAGTTTCCACAAAAAAGAGTGAAGAAAATAAAATTGATGCCGGGTGAGATAGCGTCGAATGAAACAGTTTTTGATAATGAAACCACTGCATATAAGATAAACGTCCATAACATTATTTTCAGCACAGTTGTAGCGTCAATGGAACGCCGGTTGCCCCGCAAACGGAAAATTGTACGCCGATTTTTCCAATCTAGATCCTAAACATTTCCTTGAAATACGTCTTAACAAGTTTCAACCTGGCGAACTAAATGAGTTAAGCCAACTCTTACTAAAATTTGACGAGACAGCTCTAGGTGAAAATTTGCGGATTGAACTAAGAAATTTAGCTTTACAGTGGGAAAAACTGAAAAATTCAGACTTTATAAAATTTATTAGATTATAATATTACAGAAGATTATAAAATAATCAGAGAAGATAATTCAAATGAAGATAATAACGACTTTACTTTGGAAACAGAAGAAGAAGTAAGTCTAAAATGTGAGACGCGCAGTGCGTTCAAAAATTCTGTTATTTGCTGCTACAAGATATTACCGAGATTCAATTTATTGATCAATTCTTACAATTTAATTGGTCCAGCATTAAAATTTTTACTAACATTGTCAATAAGTCAGGTGGCTTGGGAAAGATCATTCTCCACATTAAAAGTAATTAAAAATCGAATGAGGAGTACTTTATCTTCGGATAATTTGAATGCTCTCATGGTAGATAATGGCAATAAAAAAAGATCTATTAATGAAATTAGATAGCGACGACATAATCGATAAAGTGGCAGAAAATAGTGAGCTTCTTCAAAAGTCATTAAATGAAATTTTAATTTAACGACTTTTGAAGAAGCATTAAATCTATTTTTAAAAATTTTTCTATATAAATCATTCATGTATGTGTAGTATAATAAATATTTTTATTTACTCTTCCTCTTTCACTTTCTTTTTGATTTTATCAACCTATGTTTCCTCATAAGAACCATGTATTTTAAACTGAAATATATTCTATGAAGGATTATTAAGCAATTTTTATCTACTTTCTTACTTCGATAAATTAACTTACGTTCATGAGAATATATAAGTAAAAAATGCCTAAAAATGACACATTAGGAGCCGCATACGGTTCGCGCACGCGGTGTTTATCTGAAGTAGAGGGCCGATACCTCTAAAATGCCCGGGCTGATTTTAGATCCCAGTCCGGGCCTGGCTGGAAGATAAAGATATTTTTCAATTAAGACCACTTTTTCTGGTCAGTAATGAATTGGTTAAGGTCTTTTAAAGCAGTTTGTCCCAGAACTCTCGCAAAAAGTAATTTTGATGTAAAGCACAGATTTTTAAAAGACAAATATGTGTGTGTTTTTTTATTGATTTAATAACTAAATACTTCGAACGGTGTAAAAAAATCAATAAATCAATACTAAACAGCACTACAAAATCATGCACAAGAATGTAACACAAATACCGACACAAATAATAAAACTAAAATAATTCCAATGTTTATTTTATTATTTATTATTATTTGTTGTTCTTACCGGTGGGTTTAAGTTATTAGATTACGCTAAATAGGTATTCAGTAATTAAGCCCATCCAAAAAAAGATTAATTAAATTCATCTGGCATAATTCTGTTGCTCGAGGCAACTCCTGATTTTATTTTACAATATTGTAACGTAAATAAAATATTCCCTTATTCATTTAATTTTTCATTGTGAGTGCATTTATAATAAAACGGTTAAAATTAAAAAAAATTTGATGCTTTTAAAATTCATATGCTGTGTACACATAATGCTCCATATTTCTCCTTAATATTAACCTATAATTTTGAAACTCAGTCAGATACTGTAATATAATACACTACCATACCAAGAGGAATAATTATGTTTTATTTTATAATCGTTGAACAGTCGACCCAATTTCGGGTTTACGACCACTAATGCTTAACTCCGTAGCCTTGTAATTTTGAATCCAATCCAGAAAACCAAAAACTCCTGGATCAAGTATTGGGAGAAATACGCCTTCGTGAAGGACTTTTTGATGGAATTAACCCACCTTTGCGTTACATGGAGAGGAAAATCACGAAAACCTCCCACGATTTGCCTAACGGCAAGGGTACTCTAACCCATGATCCGTCTACCACGGAAGATGTTTAACGTCAGCACTGTGGTCGGTGCAAGTTGGATGTGGATTCGTTTCGATCAGTCATCGAACCGGTTCACCGGGTTCTTTGGAAGAGGAACGCTCTATCCCCTGAGCCATCGTGGTTCCAGAATAAATGTAGACAAATAAGTGTTCGCACAATGGGTATGGTTCCATTGAAAAAGCGTGGAAAGTCAACACCTACTAGAAGGTCAAGGCCTGCTGGCTGAGCGATTTCAACCATAGCCACCGAGAGTGAAGGCCTCTCAGTAGATTTGTGACGTCATCCTCTGACGGGTTAGCGATGCATAAGATAACGCGGTATTCAGGTTTGTATTAAGAGAAAACTATAATAAATAATTCAAACTTTTGAGCCACGTAATATATTTTTGCCTCAGCTAATTTAATAGCACTTAAATTTTTTTTCAAGTGNACAACAAATTCAACAGCGCCGAGGGTGGGAGTTCCGAAACGCAGCAGTGATCTGGTTTTTAAAATTATTTTTTTTTAAAAAATTTACAATATTGTGACGTAAAACAATATTCCTTTACTTATTTTATTTATTTCCTTATTTAATTACATATCTGTATATTTTTGACACGACAAACCGCAGAAGTTGCTTAAGAAGCTTGCGAAGCTCTACCGGTTCACCTGAGTAAAGTGGTTTGGACAACAGACTGCCAAATCTCGTGGGTCAAAGGTTCAAAACCCATCTGTCATCAATTTTTAGAAATTATATAATTATATTGAAGGGAAATATTTTTTTTAAATTTATTTCACAATATTGTAACGTAATTAAAATATTCCTATACTTTTTTTAGTAAGTGCCTTCATAATAAAAGCGTTAAAATTACATAAATTTTATCTTTATTCTGTATATTCTATATATATATATATATATGTATATATATATATATAATGCCCCATATTTCATCTTATTAACCAATAATTTTGAAACTCGATCAAATATTATGCTGTAATATAGCAAACTACCATACCGTGTTGAATAATTTTGGACAAATTAAATAGGGTCTACAATGGGGAATAATATGGTTTCCGCGACAAACAGCAGAAATTACTTATGAAGCTTGTTATAGCTCAGGTGAGCCGGTAGGATTAAGTGGTTTGAAGCATTAAATTGCAGGTGACGAGAGTCGCAGTTTCGAGCCACAGAAATTATTTATAAAATCTTGCTATGAGTCTCACATAACTTTAAGATTCATAAGACCTTTTCAACTGCACGACTCATTATTAGACATCTAGTACATTCTTAATATTACATTTTGTCGGTTGAAGGTTGATTAAACTATAGCCAGTTTTCAAGACCGGCTTTTTCAGAGTTTCGCAAGTCCTGCATGTTGTACGCTACGTACAAAAGAGTACGTAGAGCTTAGACATACGCTTTGGGACGTATAAGTATGCGTCGCAGACGAATATAGACGGTGTTTATCCAAGTATATATGCAACGCAAACGTATACGCATGTACACCTACGATTACGAGCTGTAATACGAGTTGATCTCCCGTGATACTGAATTAATATCCCGAGCATTTGTTCTTCGGTCGCTTGAGTCAGAAAAGCTCGTTTCACATGACACCTTAAGAGATGATCTTGCGATCAGGTATGTGGGATCACAATCCTAAAGAAGTGAAACAATTTTTCCACGAGTTTTATTTAGAATTATAAAAATAAACTAAAATAATATAGCTGAAACACCTATTTATTTTTTTAATTATAAGGTAATCCTCTTTTTTTTCCTATATTGTAAGTGCTTAATTGAAAATTTAAATTTAATGAAAACATTTCTGTTTTTCCTGTAATTTTGCATCAATCAACTAATCTAATTTCAAGGAAATTGTTTCCAAATTCTTTCTAATAACTCGTTATTCTTGATAATAACTTTTTTTTTTTTTTGTTATCCAACTTTTTTACAGTATTTATCTCTGATGCTAATTTTTGGAAAATTCAAACAATATTTCATTACTTTGTGACGGAGAACTTATTTCAATAGTTCAAAAAACACGGTGCATAATTAATTAAATTATACCCAGGGACATTAAATTAAGTAAAAATGTTATAATATAATTAGTTTAGACAACAATAATTCCTTACAAAGTTATTTCATTAAGTATGCATCAATTAGTATTCAACGAAGTAAAAGTTATGAGCAAGCTTAAAGTTATGAGTTACCTAAAATATCAAGAATAGTCACTCCAAAGCTGCCACTTTCAATTTTCCGAGCCAATGGAAAATCTTTATGGCCAAGAAAAAGACAATTTTGGCTTATTTTTCATTCGCTGTAATATTTTTTTCCGAAAAAAACGTCAAGTTGTTCATAAAAAATCATCGAAGCGTCAACTTAGAAGAAAACTTTAGCACTATAAAGATCGTTGTAAAAAATTGCTAATATCTAATAAATGCGTCTTTTCACAAGTGAAAGTTGGAAACTTTCATAAAACTATTTTGTATAATAAAAGATACAGCGTTGAAATGATTTAAACTTATAGTTAGAATATATGGCTATACTTTCAATATTTTTTCATAGATAGTTTTCACTATAAAATTCATATTCTAGCTTTCTTTCGTACTATCATTCTCTTGAAATATTGAAATCTAAGAAAAAAATGTTTCATCCAGTTTTCCAATTTTATTGAATTACTTAACTTATTGTAATTGATTTATTCTTATATAGCAGCTATTCCTTTCTTTTTTTTTATTTTATAAAAATGATTTATTATATTTTATTATATTTCATATAATAAAACAAAAAACAATAGAAAGTTTATGTTATAACTTTTTTTCCTAAATATTGTGCTAATGCCATTAGATTAAGTTTTTATTAACTTGAGATGGTACTTCTAAAAAGTGGGGCCGGGATAGCCTGGTTGGTAGGGTGTTGGACTCATGTCCGAGAAGTCGTGAGTTCGATCTCCACCGGCCGAAGACTCCCCGTGTAGTTAATGGTGACTGGTGCACTGTAACTCTGTCTGGTCACAAGTCCTCTATGTTCCCATAACAAATCATACCTCTGTGGGTACTGAATTAGAGACTGATCGTTCTCTGATTCAGATCAAAATTACGATCTGTGTATGAATGGGTCCGCCCTATAAATGGGCTGTGATGTGTGTGTAGCTAAAATCATATTCTCGATCATAGATGGCCCCACCAAAAAGCAAGAAACGCACCCTCTGCCTTAAATTAGCTTGGTTTCACCAAGCAGGCTTGCAGGTATTGGCATTCGTATAGGTATTGGCATTCGTGCAGGTATTGGCAACAACAACACTTCTGAAAAGTGATTTGCTATTATTTGAATCTCAGATTCTTTGATTCAATTAATCGCTGCTATTTTTTTTTCCTTTGTCTCATTCGTTCCATCATTTATACATTCATTCTCTTATATATTCTCTATTGCATTCCTTCTTTCTTTCTCTCCTTCATTCACTCTTTTATTTACCCACTAATTCAATGATTTACTAACTTTAAATTGATGCCAACTTTTTTAGCTTTGTGGGAAGATTTCTTTTAGTGGTAGTTAAGTTTATGTTTTAGTTCCTCAGAGTTTAGGTTGTTTAGCTAAGTTTATGTTGCTCTTTCTTTTTGCAAACTCGGTTTAAGGTCATTTTCCACGCCACTACATATGAGGAATTCAAAACGTCACTTCACTGCAGATGGTGATGCTTTAAAAATATTTCATTTTATCTTCCTACCGGTGCAGAACATGCGACTCAATTCTGAGTTCGCAACTATCAATGTTCAACTCCATTGCCTTGTAATTTTGAACCTAACCCAAAAGACAAGAAAATTCCCAGATCAATCATTGGGACAAGCTAGCCTTCTTGGAAGACTTTTTGATGGAACTAAGCCACATTTGCGTTACATGGAAAGGAAGCATAAGCCACCATGATAACCTCCCACGGTTAACCGGATGACTAGGGGGTTTTTAACCAATGATCCTTTAACCACTAAGAATAATTTACGTCAACACTATGGTCAGTGTGAGCCGGAAGCAGAATTCATATCAACTAGTGCTGGGATTTAAATCTGGGATATCTCATTGGGTGGCAAACGTTCCATACACCCTGAGTTTACTTTTTGTTTGTCTGCCATTCTATAGGGGAGAGTCGGGTACCCCCACCCAGCGGGTACCCCCGCCCACTGTCAATTTTATATGTATAGAATACTTTTTCAAGTCAATGGGCCATCGGACATTAATTGTTATATTAAAAAAAAGATTATTTTCAAAGTTTCAAGTATTTATGCAGCTGGTAACATGGTAAACAATAGTTTTGAAAATATGTTGAATACAGTAGTCATGAAATTAAGAAAAATTGGTTGAATGTTTCGATTAAACTTCATTTTAATACTAAAAAAATAATTTTTTCTATACATACAGCATTAAAGTATGTAGTCTTAAGTTTAATTTGCACAAAGAAAGAAGTTTGTATGTAATAAATTGTTCGAGTAATTACAAATTTACAAAAAAATTGGATTTCGGGTAGCCCCGCTCACATGAATGTCGGGTATCACCGCCCAATTTTATTTCGTCGATAAATGTACGGTTNTAGGAAAAAATGTTTCATCCAGTTTTCCAATTTTATTGAATTACTTAACTTATTGTAATTGATTTATTCTTATATAGCAGCTATTCCTTTCTTTTTTTTTATTTTATAAAAATGATTTATTATATTTTATTATATTTCATATAATAAAACAAAAAACAATAGAAAGTTTATGTTATAACTTTTTTTCCTAAATATTGTGCTAATGCCATTAGATTAAGTTTTTATTAACTTGAGATGGTACTTCTAAAAAGTGGGGCCGGGATAGCCTGGTTGGTAGGGTGTTGGACTCATGTCCGAGAAGTCGTGAGTTCGATCTCCACCTGCCGAAGACTCCCCGTGTAGTTAATGGTGACTGGTGCACTGTAACTCTGTCTAGTCACAAGTCCTCTATGTTCCCATAACAAATCATACCTCTGTGGGTACTGAATTAGAGACTGATCGTTCTCTGATTCAGATCAAAATTACGATCTGTGTATGAATGGGTCCGCCCTATAAATGGGCTGTGATGTGTGTGTGTGGCTAAAATCATATTCTCAATCATAGATGGCCCCACCAAAAAACAAGAAACGCACCCTCTGCCTTTTAACCAATGATCCTTCAACCACTAAGAATAATTTACGTCAACACTATGGTTAGTGTGAACCGGACGCAGAATTCATATCAACTAGTGCTGGGATTCAAATCTGGGATATCTCATTGGGTGGCAAACGTTCCATACACCCTGAGTTTACTTTTTGTTTGTCTGCCATTCTATAAATATTTTGCAGAAAGCGTAGTATTTGGCTGGCTTTGTATCAAGAATCATTTTCATTAATGTTAATCATCGCAACAGTAGCTACAGCGGCAAGCTAATTATTGCTCATTATTTAATAATTTTCCTTAAGTCAAAATCTTTATTCCTTACACTAATATAGGTTAGTTATAATCTTTAAAATTTTTACATAATGTAAGTAGTTTAAATTTATAAAACTCCTAAAAATTTAAATAAAATGAACATCCCAAAAAATTAAAACTCACAAAAATCTTAGATATTTCAATAAGATATCTTAAAATAAGTCTAATCGCTATATATAAAAAACTACTCTCACTCTTTAATGGTAAACAAAAAAGCAAAATTACAAGAACGTGTTTACACGAATGTTCTTAGCGAGAAATTGTTAATGATGCATCATAAGTTAAAAGAAATCCACTCCGATTTTTTTTTAATACATATATATCTTATCATGGGAAAAAGAAAAGTTTCCCCGCTAGTAGAACGCCCAGAAGGAAACAAATTTCGAACAAAAAGAGTGATTAAAACAAATTCACTCTGCGAAGTGCTCTAAAAAAGCTAAAGGCAATTAGCAAGGAGATCGTGAAATTTCAAAATCTTTTCCTAACTTCCCAAAAATTTCTCTTCTAAGCAAACATTTCAGCTTCTGCCTCGCGTCGTTATCTAAATTATCACACAAAATGACGGCCAGCTGGTATTTTGACGGTGTTAATAAGATTCAAAGACGCCTCATAAAACCTGACCGCATGGGGCAAAGTGTTGGTTAGAACAGCTTATTTATATTACTTTACTGCACACATTCTTTAGGTTGTGAAGTCTCGGCAATGTGTGAGGTAAATAGAGGCAATATTTTTTGATTTTCTGCTGTCAGTATAGTGAAAAAGAAAGTAGTTAATGGAACGAATATCTTCAAGTAGGGTTAATGGTTTCAGTCATTTTGGAGTTATGAGGTGATAGGTTGAATCATCAGCAAGTAAAATCAAAACTTGACCAGAAATGCATAGTTTTCTGCTTTATTAATTTTAAATGGTACATACTTATTATCAAAATAAAAATTTCATTCTCTTCAAAAATATATAAATAGGAAATAACAGTCGACATGTTTCAAGAGCTCAGAAGCATACTCTAATTTTAATATATATATCCGGAAAATACCTGCCTGTTTTTGAGTGCTTGAAACAGGTCGAAAGTTATTTCCTATTTATTTTTGAAGCAAATGAAGTTTTTAATGTAGTAATAATCTTACAGCTTCAGTTTCTTGGTATTATTTATTTAGCAGACACTTGATTTATGGAATCTTTTATATGGTATTATATGATATATTTCTTGCCGACTTCAGTTTTTTAGAATTATTTATTTAGCGGACACTAGGTTTATGGAATCTTTTACATGGTATTATATGATATATTTCTTGCCGACTTCAGTTGTTTGGGATGATTTATTTAGCATACACTTGGAATGTTGAATCTTTTATATGGTATTGTATGGTACATTTCTTGCCAACTTCAGTTTCTTAGGAATATTTATTTAGCAGACACATGGTATATGAAATCTTTTTCATAGTATTTAATGGTATATTCCATGCCGACTTCAATTGTTTGGAATTATTTATTTAGCAGACACTTGGTGTATGGAATCTTTCATGTGGTATTGTATGGTATATTCCATGCCGACTTCAATTGATTGGCATTATTTATTTAGCAGACACTTGGTATATGGAATCTTCTATATGGTATTGTATGGTATATTCCATGCCGACTTCAATTGTTTGGGATTATTTATTTAGCAGGCACTTGGTATATGGAATCTTTTATATGGTATTGTATGGTATATTCCATGCCGAGTTCAATTGTTTGGGATTATTTATTTAGCAGACACTTGGTGTATGGAATCTTTTATATGGTATTGTATGGTATATTTCTGTCCAACTTGCGACGAAATTGTGACAAAATGCGTACTGCTAGATAATGACGTTAATGTAAATAATGCTGAAATATAATTTTTTTATATATATTGTCTATCGAGGGGGAAATAATATTTTACAAGCACTACTAAAATAACATTTAGATATTAAATGTTTATTTGCATTCTAAGTAATAAATAAGTTGTAAAGTTATAAATTAGCATATTTAAAGTCTTTAATCTCCATTTATTTTATCATATTCTTATCTTTATATGACAAGAGGGAATATTTTTGAATTCTTTATACAAAATAGTAATCAGCAATTGAAAAAAAATCATTGGGAAATGTTTTTTAATGATTTAATTACCTTAAATTTAGTGCTTAATAATACTATTTAACCTTTTGCTTTAAACATACCGACAAAAGAAAGCCTGATTGAAATAAAGAAAAAAAACACCTTGATTTTGATTTTTGAGATAATAAATATTNAAGTTTTTTTTTTTTTTTAACCTTGTTTGCTACTATACGGACCTTCAAAGTCTACTGTCAAGCCCCAAGGTTGAACACAACGTTGGAGAACGGCAAACCATCCATGACTTATTTAAAACAAGTTTGAAAATAGTATTTATTACACAATTCAAGCAAGTATGCATTAATTAAATAATTAAAATATTTGTACATAAACAACAAACTTTAACGATAAAAATACATTTATTCAATTTTGTTTTTAGGTGATTACAGTACAATGGTTAAATATTCTACATTCAAACCATCATCAAACAGCAAAATATATCCTAAGATATCACATTACGTTATTGTCTAAAAACATTTTGATATGGTTTTCTCTAAAGTTAGTTGAAAGATTTTTCGACGCCGAAACTTTTCTCGTCGGTGAGGAAGTCTGGCAAATCTTTCATGCAAGCACCCTTTTATGGGAATTTCCAGCACTGTTTTCCGCAGTTCAGGTTGCTGTTCTTGCATACTTTCCCTTATTTAATGACCACAACTTATATTTAAGGATATATAAAACATGATTTTAGGAAGACCAATGTCCATTTTTCACAAAATCTTACAATCCCTGTAAGGTTGTCTTCGCTTTAGGTGGAGGATTATTGGGCGTTGGAATGTTCAATCATCTTTACAGAAGTTTTAATTTCACTGTAATTTTTAAGATGTTGTATTGATTGATTTTTTTGTTTTCAAGCTTTTTTTTTTTTTTTTTTNTTTTTTTTTTTTTTTTTTTTTTTTTTTTTTTTTTTTTTTTTTTGTAAGAATGGATGAGAAGTGTTTTTGCAGCAAATGTTACTCTAAACGATTAAGAAATTAAGACGATGAGCACTCTGCCGACATCTTTGGTTTTACTAAGCATCATGATCAATCCTTGCGTATACGCAGTCATTGTTGAAAGGTCTGTAATATTGGTAAACAAATTCATCTGCGGCTGTACTTGTGATTGAAGGTTTACCAGGAGTTTTGATTAATCTGTTAGAAACAGGTCAGTTGTTCTCAGTCAGTTGTTACTTTTGCTCTTTGATTTATGCACGGTATATTGTTCCTTTTTTCTTTTTTTTTCATTTTGACTTTTTTTTTCTATTTAGCTAGAAGAACTTTCCAGTGGAGATTATTTTGGTGAAATCTCTTTCTGATATCTTATTCGATTTAAGATAAACGAGGTGTTTTGCTTCATCTGTTAGAAAATATTCAGTTATTTATTGAGGACTCAAAAGTTCTTTGATTACGTATTGCAATGTTTTGGTTCTTTCTGACATTTGTTTTTTATTCAGTAGCAAGAACCTTCTTTCTTGAACTATTTTGGTGACTTCTCTATCTGGTTTCTAAGATGATATCTGTTTAACATCGAGTTGATTTAGGTCAAAGTGTATGGAAGTCAGGACAATTGCTCGCATTCAGTTGTGTGGTCTGTTTTCGTTTTAAAATCAAACTATTTAAAATTAAATCGAATTCTTTTATTTTTGCAAGCAATTAGCTTTGTTCGTAACCAGTTCATAAATTTATCTCCTTGACTCGTGTTACAATTAGTTGTAATGTTCTCAGATAAATGATCCTCCATTTCTATTGCTTTCAAACTATATGAAGTTTGTGTACTCTTAGATATAGCTGTCTTTTTCAAGACAGGTGTTTTCCTTTTCTCAACTTTCGAGTCAATTTCCACATACACTTCTAATTCCCGAACCTCGTATTCCAATTCCACTTTTTTGCTGTTTAACACCTCAATTTTCTCATTTAAGTCCTCGACTTTTTCTACCCATACCTTAGTACGCCTGCAATTCTTACATTTATTTCGTTGTTGTTTTTCACTTGCTTCTTCCAAAAAAAAGGTGTTGGCTTTTTTGGGAAGCAGTACTTTCAAACTTACATCAGCAAGGCGTTTTATACCTCGATTCCTATCCACATTACTCTCATGACTTTCTTCACAGTCATGTCCACCAAAAAATGCCCAAATTTTTGATAAGGCCCTGCTCCGATCTGACTACCATCCTCAAGAAAGCAGTGGTCAGCTGCTTTTCCAGCATTCCATATCAGTCTTCGATCGGGCATCAAAAAGATATGAAAATGCTGCATCCCGTTCCACAGTTGCTGTCAAAACACCGCTCAATTGACTAAACTCAGAGGATGCCCAACTTGCCATGTGGTCCCAGATTTGCTCGTTCGGCCACACATTTGGGGATCAAGCAAGCCAGGAAAGGGAAGAAATATAGAGGAGACATTCCTTTGACAACCTTATGTGTGTGACAGACCATTGTTTCATCTTATACCCGTCGTGGAGGATTTTTTGATGGAACTAACCCGTATTTGCGTATGTGGAGAGGAAAACCAGGAAAACATCCCCTGGTGAGCCTAACGGCAAGGGGACTGTAACCCACGCCCTGTCTATCATTGAGGATATTTTACGTCATCACCGTGGTCGGTGCAAGACGGATACGAAAGTCGTATCGACCCACCATCACCATAATTCGATCCCGATTCACCTCATTGGGGGGCGAGTGCTCTATCCCCTGAGCTTCCACGAGTCAGCAGTGTCTTAGAAAAAAACTCTCAGGAGCTCAGCTATAATTGGCAGCACATAAGGCTGAAGGATGTCACGAACTTACCATTGAGCCGTAGATCAATATTAGGATGGATATTGTATCGTATACAATGGCACCCCATTAAAATATCGTGTACGAAAATATTTAAGGTTAGTATTTAGAACAATATTAGGATTGCGTGGAAACTAAGTTATTAAATCAGAAATCATTTCTTCTTTATTTTTAAGCACAGAGCATTCGTTTGAAACAATATTATAATTTAATCTCTCTAAAACATTTTTTTCTCAAAAACACACTTCACTCCATTTAAGTTGTTAAATGGAGTGCAAATTGATAAGATGTATTTACAGGAATACTAAATAAATGCATAAAATAACATAATCATAAAATTCGATAAAAGTACCTTGAAAATATTGATCTATTAACAAATATATTAATCATAAAATTTAGTTTAACAGTTAGTATTTAAAAAAAAAAGACTTAAAAATAATTTTTTTATGCAAAACGTAATTTTTATTCCTTAAATATGAAATTTTCATAATTATATTTCGATCGAAATATAATATGCTCTGAGTCAGTTTAAGTTGCTAATTTAGGTTGAATTAAATTTAAATAAAAATTTACATGTATCTGTCTACCTGAAGAAGGCTGAAAAGATTAGGATAAATATCCTTTTGCCAACTTCCGATGTAGGATGACGTTCTGCCAAAGGCTTGGTTGGTAAGAAGCTCCAGAACCATCATTCCCACAAATCAAAAGATTTGCCCTCAACGACTCCTTCACTCTCGAAGGCTTCTGGAGGCCTATATATATATATGGCAATCCAAGTTCAGACCAACAAAACAAAATTATTCTTTAAGCACACTCAAACCGAGTCAAAAGTGATCCGGGTTAATAAGGAAATGAAGAAAGTTTAAGAATTCAAAATCTTATTCAGCTTCAAGGTGACAAACATACCAATGAACTTTTAAGGAGCATTGACGAGTAAAATTAGTGTATTAATGAACAAGAGTAATTAAAAAGTAAAGCTTGAAGTGTGAATTCTGTGTTTTGATATTCATTTTAGTCTTAAGTCATTGTATAAGTAATATATTGACATTGTAATACATTGTATAAGTGTATAAGTCATTTTAGTCATTTTAGTCATTTTAGTTTCTATCTTAAAGTTAAAATTTATGTAAAAGAAAACATTCCATTCATTCAATTTTGAAGTCCATTTCAATACCTAGCATTGCATAAGGCACGGTTTTCAGTAGATTTTAGAATCCAGCATCTCTGCCTGCTTTCGGTGAGCGGGTGGGTGACCTCTTTGATCAGCCTGCGAAACTGACCTAGTGTACAGTATCGGTACCCTGTTTAACTATTTTGCCGTAAAGTAACTTCGTGCGAAGGTTGTCGGAGTTAAAAGTGGGGAAGCCATTCCTTCTGCTGATCAAAATTTTGCTATTTTTTAGTGTTAAAAAACATGCATACTGAAGTATAATGTCACAGAACATTTTTATAAAAAAATTAAATGTATTTTATGTTTACATTTCAATGTAATAGTGAAAAAAACTGGATTATTATCGAATTAGTGACTCATAAATATCGATTTCATTTAATAAGATAATGCATTAAGAGTTGTAGTTGTAATTCATGTACGTCTCGCTAGAGCTCCATAATGGGCTGTTGCCGACGGTTTTGGAAACATCTCTGTGAATGATCCGAAGACATGCCATCACAATTTCGGTCCTCTGTAGAGGGGATGGCACTCCCGCTTCGATGACCCGGTGATCTGCGAGCGAAGTAGAACCGACTGTGCACTAGTTTATTCTCTGTGTAAATATGCCAGAAAAATATAAGCTAATAATAATCTTTATACTTTAAAACTATGCAAATATTAAAAAAACTGAATTAATTAACTAAACTTTAATTTCAAAATTAAAGTACTCCAAGCAATATATTGCAACAAACTCTAAACAAATATTTAATTGCTCACCTTGGTATGGCCTTCGATGTTGAGGCAAGGAAAGTGAAATCGCTGATAACAGCTCTGTCATCATACGAAATCAACACATTATCTGCTTTCAAATCCAAGTGACCGGTCTTGCAAGTTAACATGTCTAACATGTAACAGTGCAAATATGCCAGTCCACAAAGAACTCCACGAAGCCATGATTTCAGGCAGCCTAGGGCACCTGATTGACTCATAAAGTGCCTGTCTAGGACTGTATGTAGCGAAGGGCTCCGCTGAATGGGCATCACAAAAATAGCTACACTCGGGCTAAGGAAGTTAAGGAGGAGGGGAATAATGTTTGGATGAAACAATTTAGGCCAAATTTCAATTTCGCTTTTCTTAGCGACTTCTTGGGGAGCAATTTTCACGGCAAACTTCTCTGCCAAATAAGTCAATCATTTTGTACGCGTCACCAAAGGAACCAGACCCAAGCTTGTGCACGCATGCAAAATGATTGGCTTCCAAAATCTTCATGGCATCTCTTGTGCGGTATTGTTGACCTGAAAAATCAGGAGGTTCATATAAATACCGGCCACACTGCATGTTATCGGTGATATTTTCGAACTTTCTCAAACTCGATTCTCGAGCTTTCTCGATTCTCCAACTTTTTATCAACACGAAGGAAACAATTCCCAAAATAAATTTGCTGTAAAGCAAGAACTCTAAAAAGCAAATTCAGTCTTGAAAGTACAAGTTAGAATGACCAAAAATGGTTTTACATAAGCTTTGATTGTTTCTTAACAATGAAAGTGGCTTACTTTTTATACACTAACAATAGACATTTTATTGTTAGTAACTATCAATCTTTTTAAACAATGAGATGATGACTACATTTTTTTTTCTGTTATTTATATTTACGAAATCAGAACTAATTGTTAGAAAGTGGGGAATTAAATAAATTTGTAATTAATGTTACTTAAACTATCATATTAAATTGCACTTAAAAGCGAACTAAGAATCTTGCAATACTTATTATATAACCCTTCTGTTCCATTCAGTATTCATTTTTGTCAGAAAAACTTGTTAAAAGAGTAATAAATAATATCTACGGAATCACATCAAATTAATTAAAATATTAAATAATTGCCTTACTTTGTTCATTCTATTCGTCATCTAATTTGTTTCCTTAATGTTCATTTTTTGGTAAATTGGAACAAGTTAAACGAAAAAAAAAAACTTTTTTGCTACAGCAAAGAAATAGAAGAAAGGTTGACATAATTCAAGCATTAAGAAACACGAATAATTATAGTTCATTCTCATTAAAATGAGAATTCATTCTAACTTTCATTTAAAATTCCTTCAAATTAATAGGATCAAGCTTTGCTTTGTACACAACTTTGCTTGATATGCACAGCTCTGCTTTATTTTCAACAACGCAATTTTAAATGACTAAGAGATGACCCCAGTTAGGGGTCACATAATATAATTCGAACAACACACTTTAACAAATATAAATATATCATTTCTAGTACTTAGAAAAATGATCCCAGTTAGGGGTCACGTAATATAATTAGAAGAACACACTTAAAAATAAATGTCATTTTTAGTTCTTAGAGAGATGACCCCACCTAGGGTAACATAATTTAATTACTTCAACACACTTAAACAAAGATAAATGTCGTTTTTAGTACTTAGAGAAATGACTCCAATTAGGGATCACAAAATTTAGTTATACATAATATTAGAACATTACACATTATATTAGAGCACTATGTTGTCATTTTTATGTGACCCAGTTAGGATTCACATAATTTAATTAGAGCAATGCACTTAAACAAATATAAATGTCATTTTTGGTACTTCGAAATATTAAATTACAGTTAGGGGTAGCAAAATTTAATTAGAACAACTCACTTAAGATATAAATGCAACAAATTAAACAAATAAAAAAATAAATATACCCAATTTTGTTTCCCCCTTGTTTTGTTTACAGTTGTCCTTGTAATCTGCCATCAAAAATTAAAAAAATAAAAATTCTGCTTAAAATTTCTTAAAAATTTCCTCAAATTAAAATGATTCGAAATCATTCCAAAGTTTTCTTTTTAACTATAAGAATAAATAAAATTAAAAGTTTAATAAAATTTTACGCGATAAACTTAAAGAAACTTTACTTGCTTCTGATCATGCTAATTTGTATACAATATATCTTATATACGCCATTTTATAAACACAAAATAGCCCTCCAGAAAACTTTATCCAGTTGAAATATTTTATTGTAGTTTATTCAAAGAATATTTTACTTTAAGTTCATTAATATGCATGAGAAGGAGTTTTAAGGTAAAAATAAATGTACTAAGTGGTTTTTAAAGATAGCATTAATTTAAACTAAAAGTTTAAACTTGAGGGGAGAGAAAGCTGTATTTAACTTTCTAAAATTAGAATGCTGTACAAAAGCTAAAAATATTGCTTAATGTAATACTTCTTAAACATTCTTACGAGATAAAGACTACTTTACAACCTTTGCACGCAAAGCTATGTTTGTATTAGATATGTCTTTAGATTTTTAAAGTTTCAAGAACTTTAAGATTAAAATTTTTCATATTTTATCTTTAAACTATCAAATGAACCATTCCCAATCTTATTTTATTTTTATTTATTTAAAAAAAATACGTAAATTTTATACTGAACATTTACAGTCTCTGGCCACATTATTAGAAGCACTATAAGATTCTGCGTAACATTTTAATGATCAGGTGATACTACACAGCTTTATTGATTTTACGTGACTGAAACCGGTTTGAACTTGTTTACGTTCGTGTATTAATTGGTAAGATTAGGCGATATATAATATAAATTCGGCGATTAGATACATTAGACACTGCATTATATAAATATAGAATATGCATTATATCAGGTATTATATTATTATATTGTAATAATGAGATCAAATTATTAAACACACTCTAGTTTTTTTTAATAATTGCATGTTTTGCACGAAATTATATGCAATATTTTTATACTTAAACATACATGTAATGGGTTTTTATTCAGGAGATTTTTTAAGTACTTTCCATTTGTATTTAATTTTAACGTATTTCGTTACTATGTTACCAATTGATAGACGAACATAAACAAGTGCCAACCGGTTTCAGCCGCGTAGAAACGAAAATGCTGCATAGTGTCACGTGATTATTAAGATTTTACATATTGTGCGTCTAATAATTTAGCCAGGGACTGTATGTTAAAATTAGAGAGCTCCACCACTTGCTCGTTTCGCTCACCAGCCCCAATTATTGCTACGCAGTCATTTTTATTTCTCTCTAATAAACAGATCGTTACATCAAAATTAAAAATCATTCAAATAAGAAATCACAAAATTTTTAACATAATTAGCACAGATTTGATTCCGCAGATTAAGTTTCTTATTTTATTGGGATGAAATTTAAACCAGATCGCAATTTGTTACCATTACAACTTCATCTACGAATTGTTTTGTTTGATCTCCTATTTAATTTATAGTTGCTAAAAATACTTTTTTTTAAAGTTCTTTACCTTTATTTAGTTGTTGTACGAAAAGCTAATTCCTGGCAGAGTCTTACAAGTGCACATTAGTTATTCTAATTAAAAATATTCACTTGACTCAGTCGAGTCGTCGAGGAAATTTTATGAAATATTTGTGACAACTAAACACGAAAAATATTAAGATAGGGGAAAATACCGTAATCATTCTTATACAAATGAGAAGAGGAGGACAGGGAAGGGGGATGGTCAAGACATGAAATTGATCTTCTCCCTCAAATGGCGTATTCGAGCGTTGATATTGCGAATATACAAGGTATTCTGTGATCACCACCTATAATATATATTTTAGGAATTTTTTTTAGAAATGAAGTCAAATTCTGTTAATTAAAGAAGATAAAGTAAATATTTAAGAGAGCAAAAAACAGAAACACTATTGAAATCTGTTCAGCTCTACTAAAAAGAAGTTGGATGAGAAAGAAATACACAAAAACAAGTTTGATCAAATTTGAAGGTGTTTCTAAGAATCATCATTCATTTAATCATCCATACAGTCATGTTTCCTCTGTCTATCAATCATATTTTGGTTGCTTTCAGTTCAGCCTTCTTCAATAGTGATTAGCAGAGCCTGACTAAGGCAGGGACATACGGGGCTGTTGCCCAGGGCCCCACATCAGAGGAATGGAGAGTTTATTTTAGGTTTCCTTCCTTAATGAACTTTTTTAAACAAAACATCCGTACAGTGTAAAATTCGTCAGTTATATGTTAGTTTCTTCATTAATCTATCGTATGAATACAAAAAAAAAATCTATATTTCGTAAATCCGTGATTTTCTAGTGCGGAATTCAGCTAAATTTTCGCAATTACGATGGAAAAATTTGGCCAATCAAAAGCCTGTATTTTTACATAAAGCAAAATGCGATATGTTTACAAGATTACAGACTTCTGATTGGCTTAATTGAGCCACCAAAATTGCAAAAATTTAGCTGAATTCCGCTCTAATGTCAATAAGGATATATTTTTTCGCAGCTAGATGACAGAGGTAACAATCAGAAAACTGCATTCGGCATGATGGAAATAGAATTGTCAGAAAATTAGTAAAATGGACTGAACGATATTTCGTCTGACCATTAAAAGGAGGGGGGGAGGACTTAATAGCTATTTTAGGTTCTAGTCAATTTTTTCTTGTTATATATGTATAATGAGGTGAAAATTTGAATACTTCCGTAAAGTTCGATTCTTCATTACTGAAGTAGTAAAGCAGAGAGAGGCCCCCAAGGAAGTTTTTACCCTAGGCCCCAATTAAGCTAAGTCGGGCCCTGGTGATTAACAAGACTTCTATTTATGTTTCATATTATTCTTCTAGCTTGAACGCTTCTGTACGCTTTTCAACCTTATTTTTATAAAGATTATAAAAATATAACATCGTGTATATTTTTATAACATATCACTATTTCCCATTCGATACAATTCTGTTGTTTCGTCCGTAAATGCAAATCGCCAGAAAAGTTTATTCAAACATTCACTTATGTTCGCGTCTGTTTTAAAATGTAGAATATCCTTCCGGCTCTCTCTCTCCATGTCGAATAAAAATAAGCTTTTATGCTTGTAAAGTATCAATTTTTCAATTCAAAATCTTACCTTAAGGCAAGATATATTTCATTCCTCTCGATGCAACTTTAAATCATATATCATCACATCCAGTGATATATTCAATGGTACGGAATAATAAAGTATTAAAATATATTCAAGCAAAAGCATAAAATTCAATTTATCAAGAAGGAAGTTATTCGTTACTTTCGCAGAAAATTTATGCTACTGCTGCGGGGGTCTTCCACGGGGCTTATATAAATATGTATGATCATATTTCTCAGTTGCCGAATTTTCCATCCTATGCTTATTTTATCATAATTTGTAAATTTCCAATATTTTTCACCCCCCAATCTCTTTCAGATGCTTTTTATTTCAGCTCTATGAGTTTGAAAGTAAGCACTCAACAGTGCGAAATGAATGATAATTATTTTTCCATGTTTGATGCGCAATAACACTCATTTCTTACTTCGTGTTTGAGTCCGAATTCTATAACAAAATTCTGTTTTCGTTTTTAAGCAGCCCTAGTAATATTTTCATGACTTTCTCGCGTTAAAAAATCGTAAAATCGTTAAAAAATCGTAAGTGTCAACGCCGCTGTTTTGGGTGTTTAATTTCTTCTTACATTTCGCTTTGTAGCGCACAAACTTTAGACTTAGAAACTTCGAAAAAGAGAACTACGAAGATGTGTAGGGAAATGTACAGGAAATACGATGGGAAAAAAAAAAGAATTAACTGCAAAATTAAAAAAAAAATTAGCTGTTAAAAATGTCGTAAAAAATAACTTGCGGAGCGCTCAACAGACCGGAGGTATAGAAATACAGAGTTGAAATTTGACGTACTGATAGGGTTATATTTGTTTAAGGAAATGAAACGTATTTGTTTGTTTATTTACAAAATTCCAAATTATTCGAAAATTATAGCAATTTTTTTCAGTTTTATTGCACTGAATATTGACTATTAATCCAGTGTTGCAGAAAAATTTATTTTTCTCTCTCGTGATCTTTATTTTATAAGCTCATGCTTGAGTTGACGTCGAAAGTCACCTCCTCTCCTTAACAAAAAATAAACAAAAGAGAGAGTGATTAATAGTTGCCAGATTTAAATCTTAACATTCGTATTCAAGTTCTTAAAAATAAAAACTGCAGCAATAAAAATTATTCTCTGTTTGAATTGTTATAAGTCTTGTCAATGAATAAAATAACTTTATTTATTTCTTGTTGTCGTTGTCGAATCACAGGATCTGTATTCCATATGTTTAATATTTTTCTTTTTTTCAAGTACAGGTGATCCTTTTTCAAATCCACGCAATTGTTCGTTTCGTAACGATTAACATACATTGACAAAATGCTCGTACTACAATAATTTTAGATTTTGTTAACAAAATTGTTCACTTTGTTTTTTGTTGAAAGTATTGACATTTAAGGGGAAGGGGGGATAAAAACTGATAAACTATTACAGGGGTTGGTGAGTAGGAACAGCAGCTCTCTATTAAACTTTTTTTTTAAAAAATTACTACTTGATAGAATTGCTTCCCTCTCCTTTAAAAAAAACATTTTCTCAAAACTGCAAATTTCAATTTTACATTTGTAATAACATCTATGTTTCCACATAAAAGCAGAAAATTTTAGAAACATTCGGGACAAACAATGGCTTAATTGTAGTAAACCCTAAGTACTGGAATGTTACACCCATCAAATATAGCAATATACTATAGTCTGTATTTCCCCCAAATAATAGAAATTTGGCCACATATTCTAACAAACGTCTGTGTATTTCACGTCAAGTTTAAAAATTACTGATCAATTAGGGCATCAAAAGGTTAAAATATCCTCGGAATAATGTCATTTGATCAAAAGATATTCCCTCAAAGCGTCGCAGTCTGGTGGCGAAATTCGTCTAAAACAATGGTTAATAGTATTTTCATTCAGTTGAAGTGTCGCCATCTATAGGCATTAAAATAATTGAGTTTACTTGTTTTCCGTGTCCACCAGATTCTAATTAGTGTTTTGTACAAAAGGGGCTGTCCAGATATTACCTAAGAATCATTTTGGCAATTCTGAACTACTCCTCTCCCTTGTCATCATACAGGGGTGATTGTGAGCCCAACTCAAAAATCCTGAAAATTTCTTGAATAAAATCATTAATGACGCATTTCAAAAAATTAATGTCCTTATAAATTTAAATCATTGATATTTTCAAAACATGAATTTCTAAATAAATTATATGCAGCATAATTTAGACGGATTATTATGTATAAGTTTACTTTTAACTCTAATCACATTTATCATTCTACCAGAAAAAATACTTACAGATGAAAAAGATGCCAAGTATAAATTCTAGTTCGAGTATTTTTAAATAAAACATACAAGAATTTTTATACACAAATGTGATGGATGATTTCTTGAAACTTCTGCACCTTGGATTTCAGGATTGCGGCTAGCGAAAAATCAGAAATTTTTCCAGAGCACAGTTTTTGCATTATAACTTTTACTTAAGTTCAAATAAAAGATGTTAAATTGAATTAAAAATGCAAAATAAAATTTATGTTTAAGTTCATGTTGTAAATTTTAGAGTGAAACTTTCTTTAGGAATTCCTTGTGTTTTCTTTTTGTGTTAGGAATTCTTGACCATTGAAATTCATTCAAGACTTTTTTTTTCCAAATTTAGCCTTAATTCCAAATTTGAAATTTTTTCCTGTGTAAATTTTTTGTTTCATTTTTCTTCTTGGTTTAAGACAGATTTGAAAAAAAAAGAGTATTTTTACGTAAGTAAACATAGCTCATAACCCTCCTCTCTCCTTAGCTAAAATAAGCAAATCACAACCAACACCCTCGCTTAAGCTCTTACATAGTATTAGAATGATCCAAAACAAAGCAAGTAATATAAAAATAAAAAAAATTTTAAAGTCAATTCATACTTAGGTCAACAAAGAAAATTTTATTTTAGTTACTTTTCATTAAATAATCACAATTTTTTTCTCCCATGTAAAACTAAAATTAATGAATTAAATTTAATGAATGAATTAGTATTTGAACAAACTGTAATTAACATCGAGTGTCATCCACTACAAGTTTAAAAGAAAATTGTATTTGAACTTGAGTGGATGAATAAAATGTATTTCATTAATGATTGAAAATTTGAACAAGATATAGGGAGAGTGTGAACTAATAGTTGGAATTGGAAGAAAAAATAATTTTAATGAGCTGTAATTATATATTTAAGTACTTGTTGGTATCTTTCAAAATTTTAACACAACCTCTTACAAAAGGAAAAAAGCTTCAAATGAATTAAGGTGCAAAAATATATAAAAAAAATTCTTAAAATGGCAACAAATGACATTAAATTCAGATACTAGGTGTTTCGGACAAAATGCAAATTTTTTAAAAATATGCCTGAAATATTTCTAGAAACTTACGGGTATTTTTCAAATTAATATAATTTTTATAAAAACTTTCACTAAGAGTAAACCTTTACATACTGCTACAACATATAAAACAGATGGTGAAATAAACCTAGTCTAACATTAAAAAAATTAATAAAACTAAAAATTTACTTTAAAAAATAAAAGTTTTCTTAAAATGTTGCGATGGTGCTCAATTTCACTGGTTAAAATTTTAATAAAAGAACACTCTCCGGAAAATTACAAAATAAGGTGAAAATAGCAGCTACCAGGTATTTATAATCAGATGCCTAAAACATAGTAACATGGATTTACTAATGTTCTATGCATTAAATCATTCTATTATTTTCAAATATGATGCCATCACTGATCTAATTAAGCTGTTTTATACTAATTTTATCCCCCCCTGAAAAATAACGAAAATTGATTGTTATTCAAAATTAAGAAAAATATGAAAAGAAAATTTTTTATGTGTGTTAAGATTCAACGAAATTAAAATATCTATATAATGTATTTGTATTTTTAAAAAGAAACTGCAAGAAATTGTACATATTTAAAATTATTTATTAAAATGGCAAAAAAAGAGATGATAAATCGGCATGTACATGATTAATATTTTACATATTATGATTCTGCATAGAAAGAAAAAAAAAACAGAAGAATATGTCCAGCAGTAATTATAAATTTTTATTCAGCAAGTTCTAGTCGTTGAAATTTATCTACATCATAAAAACCAGCTTTAACAACTCTGCCTCCAAAATAACGTCCATTCAAATCAACCACAGCTGCAATAANTTATAGTAAAATAATAAAATTCAAGTTTTTAATATTCTATGTAAAAAATTAGCAGTTTTCAAAGAATAATAAAAGTTGTTTTTTTCCTCTCAAAAATACGGTTAACGTTTTATGGATTTTTTCCATTCTCTCCTGATTTTTTTCAAATTTTTGAGTTAAAAGCACATTTTTTACCAACTCTGCATCTATTCATTATTAATCTATTGTAACATTACACTTAATTAACGGTATACAATAAAGGTCCTGTAACTAATTAAGTGTAAGAGGCCAAACAATGGTATACAATAAAGGCCCTGTAACTAAATAAGTGTAAGAGGCCAAACAACGGTTTTATTTTTCGGGCCTGTAATTCCGCCTCTTCCTGAAATGCCTCAAAACAAACGATAAAGGACCCTATTGTACTGGCCTTTTGCCGTTACCCTACCTAGAATGCCAGCTTACGGCCTTACGTTTGCCGTGAGGTGTGTGCTTACTGGGATGTATTTTATTAACGATTGAAAATTTGAACAAGATATAGGGAGAGTGTGATCTAATAGTAAGAATTGGAAGGAAAAAAAATTTTAATGAGCTGTAATTATACATTTAAGTACTTGTTGGTATCTTTCAAAATTTTAACACAGCCTCTTACAAAAGGAAAAAAGTTTCAAATGAATTGTGGCGCAAAAATACATAAAAAAAATCTTACAATGGCAACAAATGACATTAAATTCAGATACTAGGTGTTTCGAACAAAATGCAAATTTTTTAAAAATGTCCCTGAAATATTTCTAGAAACTTAAGGGTACTTTTCAAATTAATATAATTTTTACTGCTACAACATACATACTGCTACAACATATAGAACAGATGGTGAAATAAACCAAGTGTAACATTAAAAAAATTAATAAAACTAAAAATTTATTTTAAAAAAATAAAAGTTTTCTTAAAATGTTGTGACTGGTGCTCAATTTAACTGGTTAAAATTTTAATAAAAGGACACTCTCCGGAAAATTACAAAATAAGGTGACAATAGCAGCTACCAGGTATTTATAATCAGATGCCTAAAACATAGTAACATCGATTTACTAATGTTCTATACATTAAATCATTCTATTATTTTCAAATATGATGCCATCACTGATCTAATTAAGCTGTTTTATACTAATTTTATCCCCCCCTGAAAAATAACGAAAATTGATTGTTATTCAAAATTAAGAAAAATATGAAAAGAAAATTTTTTATGTGTGTTAAGATTCAACGAAATTAAAATATCTATATAATGTATTTGTATTTTTAAAAAGAAACTGCAAGAAATTGTACATATTTAAAATTATTTATTAAAATGGCAAAAAAAGAGATGATAAATCGGCATGTACATGATTAATATTTTACATATTATGATTCTGCATAGAAAGAAAAAAAAAACAGAAGAATATGTCCAGCAGTAATTATAAATTTTTATTCAGCAAGTTCTAGTCGTTGAAATTTATCTACATCATAAAAACCAGCTTTAACAACTCTGCCTCCAAAATAACGTCCATTCAAATCAACAACAGCTGCAATAAATAACAGCTATTAATGATTAATAATAATACAATGTTCGTACAGCTACAATAAATAACAGCCATTAATAATAACTGTTGATTAATAATAATGCAATGTTCGTACGAATAGGCATAAAAAGATACAAAAAATTATTAAAAATTTATAACTCAATCCATTGTGTACTTTTTTTCTTCAAAGGATGATTATGTCACTTGGTGGTAGGGTTTTGTGTATTAGTAATATATCCCATAATACAAAAAAAAATAATAATAATTCTGAAGAAAAAGTTTTCAAATAAGGAAAAACACATTTTTTTTTTATCTTGCAATAAATAGTGGTTAGGGCAAACATAAATTTCAATACAGAAACTCATTATTGATTTGATTCATAATCAATAATGATTTGGAACTCATTATAAATTTTGAGCTTTCTGTTGTCATAAAAAAGTGCATTTTTTTAAAAATATTTAATGATTTATCCAGTAATTACATGTAATGCACCAATAATTGTTGCATATCAACCATTAATGATTTAACATAGTTACGGAGATGCATAACGGGAAAAAATTGGTTGAAAAGCTCTAAACCTGCACATGATAATTATGATTAAACCAATAATTATAAATAAATGTACTACTAAAAATCAAGCACGAAAATATTGCATTCTAATATTCAGAAAATATACAAAAAATGCTTGGAAAGTTCTAAACCTATCAATGGTGTATTCTATTGTAGAAAAAATAAAACAGTTGGGAGATATACTTCAAGATGAGGCTTAACCCTTCCACGCCGATTGTCACCTGTACGTGCCAGCAAAAAACACACTCACTTCCCGGCCGACACGCCGGTGTGTAAGTCTGTTTTTTCGTTAACCACCAGCTGTCACCCATTAGTGCCAGTGTCCTGGAGCGTTTTAAAAAATAAAATTTTTGCCTGAAGATAGCATTGTATGTCCATATGGTTTCAGATACATGTAGATTTGACCTTCTACTCAAGATGAAAGTACATTCACGTGGTTTTTAGGGGAAGGAGGGGAGGGGGGAATGTTTTATGAGGGCTCTTTAAATTAGCACGTGATATTTATTTACAGTAAGTAAGGGAGTTTTTTTTATCTCTCGCTACTTTCGATTTTCGGATTAGTTTTTAGTGGATAATTAGATCTTGTAGGCTTGAATTTTTTTTCTTTTTACCGTTAGAATGTCGAAGCGTCGAAAATTTTTAACTGAGCTGGAAATAGAGGAAATTATGCAAAATATTTAAACTTATTAATATTTATATTACATTTAAACAAGAAATAACTTAAGTAAATAAAGTATCCATAGAAATATATATAAAGCATATGTCACTTAAATACTCTACAGAACAATATTAAACAACGCGCTGATATTTCGGTAATTTCATGGAATTAGGCTTAACATCGAAAAACCCTCCGGCCCTGGGGAGACACACGCTAGAGAGACTGCCGGCCTCAGCGGTAAGCGCGCTTTCGCGCTTTGCGTCGCGAAAGGGTTAANAAAGTATGAAATTTTTCATCTATTATGTACTTTAATTGACTTGTCTAGTTATTCCATGAAATACTATGAAATAACTGAATTCAATGCATTGAATGAATTATATTTATCCTACATATTGGGAGTACAAATTAGTTCGGTCTGTTTTCAAAAGATAGCTCTGGCTGTTATGAATGTTTCATAGTGACAGCTGGTTTCGGTGGTTTCAGAGAGGTTAGACATCTGTCAATGATATTCAGTTTATATCGCTTTGAGTTTCATACAAAAACCCTATTTTTTACTTTGTTGAATATGTCAAATTTTGTAGTAGCTAAGCAGCATTTGCGGGAGGTTTCATGTTTCTGCTTTAATTGGAAGAAAAGTGCAGCTGAAGCACATCGAATTCTAGTAGAAGTCTATGATGACAATGGTCAAACAGATAAATCACATAAGGAATGGTTTCGACGTTTTAAGAATGGTGTTGTAAACTATGAGCTGCTACAACCTAGCGATTACATTACAGGCGATCGGTATAGGCTACATTTGATTTGTTTGAGCATTGCATTACGAGAAAAACAGCCGAAATACGAGCAAAGACATAGTTATTCTTCTGCATGATAAAGGTCGGCCTCATGCCTCACCTGTCGTATTCAACGGACATTGCTCCTTCTGATTACTGGTTGTTCCGACAGATGCAGCATGATTAGGCAAGTTAACAGTTCACTTCTTTCGCAGAAATCGAAAATTGGCTCCTAACTTGGATTGCCTCAAAAGACGAGACATTTTTTTTTAGATGAAATTCGAAAATAACCTGAGAGGTGGGAAAAAGTAGCAGCCAGCAATGGACAATACTTTGATTAATCTGTTCATTCATTTTGTTCTAAAATAAATGCATTTTTGACCACAAAAAACTAATCTGTACTCCCAATACTTCAAAAGATATTGCTAAGTAGAATATATGGCACTCTGTATGAGTTTACTCAATAGCAAATTATTTTAAGGGCAATATCAATATGCTTTATTCATTCATACATAAAATTGTTCTTCTAGCTATAGAATAATTTATGCCCTGTTTGTGAAATTATACAATAGGAGATACTATTAAAAAATTTATTTTTTATTTTATAGTTGTAAACATAACTATAAACTTTATTAAAGGAAATACAATATTATTATGCTTTATTTCTTTATTAATGTTATTATTTTGTATGATATTGCAGAGCTTGTGAGTGATAAAAAATTCAATAGACTACATTGATTATATGTATAATTTTGCAACAACGCAGTGAATAAATATATAGCTTGTTAATTATGCTCATAATAAAAAAAATTTAAGTATTTCTTTTAAAAATGTGGTAAAAAACTCAGAGTAAAACAAAAAAATTTAGTCTAAAAAAGATTATACCTATAATTTTACAATTGTGTAGTGAATAAATATAAAGCTTGATAATGATGTATTTAATAAAGTTTTTTTTAACGATATGTTAAAAAACTCGAAGTAAAACAAAAAATTTAGTATAAAAAAGAATATATATATAATTTTACAGCTGTGCAGTGAATAAATATAACGCTTGTTAATATAATAAAAAACTTTAAGTATATTTTTTAATATATGTTAGAATAAACAGAGTAAAACAAAAAAAATTAGTGCAAAAAAGATTAATGTAACATTAAAGTATTGCAAAATATACCTTTAATAGCAGATTCCAACCGCTTAAATTCTATAAATATTCTCACGGATTCTTCTTCGGGGACATTCCCACCAGGTATTTCAAAGATTACACATTTAATTACTTCACCATATTTACCACATTCTTCTTTAGTCTCTGGCTCTAATTCTTCATCCACTTCTCCAGGACCAACCATGTTCTTAAATTGAAATAAAAAAATAAGATAATGGAACTCAAAAATTTGTTGCATTGAAGCTTGGCCTAATCTCTCAACAAGGATAGATAACATTAAAAATCCCTTTTAAAAAAGAATATAAAAGTAGAAAAATAGAATTCATTGAAAAATAGTTAATATCTATTAATGGGAAACTTTTACCTATCCAGTGACTTTAAAATGAAAACTTTTAAGATCATTTCTCTGAGAAACAACTGAATCAATTTTTTTTTTAAAAAAAAAATCTTTATGTTTTTCAACTTTTTGTTCCTTTATTCTCAGCTTTTTTTTCTTTCTTTTTTCTTTTATAAGAAAATTGGATTTTCGAAACCAAAATGAAAAATCTACCAGTGACTTCACACAAAAATCAAAGTCAACAATGAAGCTATTTGAAAGAAAAAAAAGCTGTCATAAAATGTGTACCTAACGAGAGAAACGAGGGTTTGTATGGCTTTGGACACAATGCTAAACTCATCATCTTTTTTTTTTTAATAAGAAAATTGGATTTCTGAAACCAAAATGAGAAAACTACCAGTGACTTTACATGAAAATGAAAGTCAACAATGAAGTTCTAAAAAAAAATCTGTATTAAAATGTGTACCTAACGAGAGAAACGAGGGTTTATAAGGCTTTGGACACTTTGGAGCTAAACCCATTATCTTTTTGTTTTTATTTTATAAGAAAATTGAATTTTTGAAATCAATGTGAAAAATCTATCAGTGACATTACATGAAAATTAAAATTAACAATAAAGCTTTTTTTTTTAAAAATCTGTAATAAAATGTGGACTTAACGAGAGAAACGAGGGTTTGCAAGGTTTTGGACACAATGCTAAACCTTTAAGTTTTACCATTCTCTGCAAATTTGTCTAAACCTATTTTGTCTACTATCTAACATTCTATTATCCATGCTAGCAAAAAACAGTTAACCTGAATTTAAGCACTATTAAAACACCAAGAAATTTAAACTGCAATGCAGAATTAAAAATTTATCAATTTAACTACCATTAAAATATTTTAAAAAGAAAATTTCTATTAAAAATAGCTTGTGTGAACCTTTTAGTCTTTAACTGTTCAAAACAAGATAGTGTAGAGTAATTTTATGCATAAAATACTAAACAGTTAAGAGTTTAGGAAAATGGAAAAAACTGTAACAGGGAAAAAAAATTATCAATTTCATTAGTATTAAAATATTTTAAAAAGATAATTTATATCAAAAATAGCCATTGTGAACACTTTGGTTCTAAACTGTTCAAAACTAGATATTGTAGAGTAATTTTATGCATAAAATACTAAACAGTTAAGAGTTTAGGAAAATGGAAAAAACTGTAACAGGGAAAAAATTATCAATTTAATTACTATTAAAATATTTTTAAAAGATAATTTCTATCAAAAATAGCTTTTGTGAACACTTTGGTTTTAAACTGTTCAAAACTAGATATTGTAGAGTAATTTTATGCATAAAATATTAAACAGTTAAGAGTTTAGGAAAATGGAGAAAAAAACTATAACAGGGAAAAAAGTTAAGTAAAAAAAATACAAATCAAATTATCATTTCAAATTGGGAATCTGGCCTTTAAAACTCATATTTTTAAAAAAATTTATAATAATAATATATTTATATATATAACAACTTTTAATTATTCAAAATTATTATGAGCTGAAAATTTTTAATTTTAACAAGTTTATTTAAATTTATTGAACTATTCTATTTCTATGTAATTATACATTTCATATATAAATGCAATTACTGTGGAATTTAAGTTGATAGACTAATATTTAAGATTAAATATTGGTAAAAATTATAGTTAATTGATAGATTAGTACAATAGATACATGGTTATAATATTTGGAGTAATAAGTATTCTAACTATTTCTGAATAATGGGTTTTTGGAAACAGACTGACTGAGCATTAGGTATGTTATATTTTAAATTACTTAGGAAATGTAGAATTTAATTTTTTTCCTGTTTGAAAAAAAATCTATTCTAGTTCACTTACTCTTAAAAGAACAACTTTCGATGGACATTTCATTATTTCAGTTATTGAATCAACTTGCGAGCCTGAAGCTGGAGAATTAATTGAGGGGGGTGGAAGAGGGGCTGGGGCTTGGAACTCTGGTGGAGATGGAGGTTGAGCATCTGACACTGTAAAAGATTCAAATTACTTTATTAGCAATAACAAACAAGCATACGATAATCAATCAAAAAAAATATGGCAACTGTTTTATGAATGATTTTAATCTATAGCTGCCAACATGGATAGGAAAAAATCCAGTAGATTTTAAAAAATAATATAAATTTCATGAAAATTGTTGCATATTTACTAAATATTTAACACATAGGGGATTTTAGGGATTTTTAATAGTCATCAAAATAAAAAAAAACTACAATATTTTCCAATTATGATTACCATTAAACATATTGAAATGATATGCATTATGTTTACTCATAATTTCTAATATTAAAAGGCATTTAATTCATCAAAGATAAGTAAAAGATTTTTTTAAATTATTTAAAAGGAGAGTTCTGAATAAATATAAACTGAACATTTTAGAATGAAAAAAGTTTTGAACTAATTTCTATAAATGAGGTTTGCTTCATTATGTATTAGTCATACCTATTTAAATATTTTAGCAAGCAGGCAATAATCTGTACAGTAATTCTATTTCAATGGGGATTTTTAAAAGAAATTTACTAAAATGTTGGGGAATTTTCTAAAATATACAAAAATTAGGAGAATTTTAATTAAACCAGTAAACCAGGAAAAACTGGCAAAATCCAGTAGTCTTCTGGAAAATCCAGTAGAGTTGGCAGCTATGTTAATCACATAAATTTTTATTTTGATGATAAGAAAGCTCATAAAATGCTCACTCTTCCAAAACTTAATATGTATTATGTAGTAAAAAATTAAGCTGTAATTCCTAAAAATCGTAAAAAGCAGCAAAAAAAATTTTATATCAATGAGCAAAAAAATTAACAGACTTCCCTAAATAACTTTTTATCTAATGATCGGATCTTCACTTTCTAGGTTAACCTCAAATACGCTAATTGATTAGTGCAGATGATATTTTAAATTGTGACATCAGGCACGAAAACCTACTTTCACTGAATAGATATACATTTTTTTAAACACAATCGGAATTCTAACCTCCAAAGTATAGGGGGTAAATGGAATCTAGGAAATAAGGTCTCAATAGTTTGATCAAGAGAGCGTTCCAAAGTTTAGGTTGCTTAATGTTAATATTATTTTTCGCATATTTTGCCATGTCTCAAAAAATTAAGAAAACTGAAAAAAATTTTACCACAAAATTTTTTATTTAAAGATAATTTATTGCAAAAAAAATAACTTTTAGCACATTTTTATTTATTTAATAATAGTAAAAAAAATTGAATGGCATGTAGGGTATACAATATTTTTATATTATTTTAAAGAATGTAATTTTAAATGGCAAAATACAAAATTTGAGTGTCAGTTATATAGTTATATAGTTCTAGTTATATAGTTAATCAGTTATATAGTTCTTGAGAAATTGAATTTTAAAAACGCTGTATTTTTAAATTTCGATCAAAAGTTACTCAGATAAGATCAAAAGTTATTTAGAGTGATTCACTTTTCGGTTTTTTTTTTTTTTTNTGTAACTAGGATTATTATAATTCCTCATCAGCTTGTATTTGTACTGTTTACATGAAAGTAAAACCCGAATCAACTTAATGTAAATCATGATGTACCGTTTGTAACAAAATTGGAATACGTGCTTAACAAATCACCTTGCCTGAAATTGAGATATGTGGTTTGAAAATTGAGTCAAAACAAATATCCATGTTTGATTCATTAATCCTATGAATATAAATCAAAATGGGTGATTCATAAATCAAATCAATATGAATCATAATATGTGATCCACAAATATTGCTTTAAAAGGTAATTTTCATTTAAAACTTCTTTCAATTCTTTCAATTAGAGGGAAAATTGCAGACATGAATATGTTAAAATGAAAAAGAAAAAAAACATAAATAAAAAGTAAAATTACAACAACCACAAAGGACATTTTTTTTGGATTAAAATAAATAGAATTTATAAACACTTTTGTATTGTACAAACAAAAATTTTTTAAGTCAGAATAAAATTCACTGAATTAAATTCTTTCATTATTAAATGATCCTTTGGTAAATAATTTTTGTAATTGAACATGATATTGATTACCATATTGACTAAAAAGAAAAGAGATAAAAATTTGAATACTAAAAATAAAACTAAAAACAAAATTTTTGCAAGCATATTGTTGAAACAATTTTAACCATTGCGGGGATAGTAGATATCGACAATGTCAATCTTCATTTATGAAAAAGTTCCCCCAACATAGAATCGAGTTAACATGTCTTAAATACTAGTCAACTGAAATTGTAATTTTGTAGTGGTAGATACACTACAGTACTCCCCCACCGGAATTTTATCTGTAATGGAATTCAATGAATAAGCTACCGATTGTTGATTCACTGCTGTTTTGTGAAAAGCCAAGAGAGCTGTATTAAGATCACCATACTTTTTTAATGCTGATCGTGAGAGCTGTATTAAGTTCACTGTCATGGTCGCCTTTAGAAGTTGAGTGAATGCGTTGTACAACAACGCGAAGAGGTGGATAATGTCGCAGTCACAAGTAGCAGGTCAACTGTTCAATGTGGATTATCAATCGAAGTAGGCGTGTTCAGATCTAAGCAGGCATTACTGTCAAGATAGGCGTGTTCATATTGAAGTGGGAGTTTCTGTCAAGGTAGGAATGTTCACATCACGTCCGGGTCACCAAAGTGGGGAGAGTAGATATCAATAATGTCAACCTTCATCTATGAAAAGGTACCTTGACATAGAATCGAGTTAATATGTCTTATATACTAGGGAATTGGAATTGTATTTTTGTAGTGGTAGATACACTATAATCATTTTGTTCATTTAGAGGCTATTCTCCATAATTTGAGAATTAAAAGTCTAATCAAAAAAGTGATTGGGACAGAGAAAACTATGATTTTTGAGGGGAAATGTATTTTTGTAACTGTATTGTAAATAAATTGTTTGCACCAATAAATATGTATACATGCAACAACAATGCATAAAATTTCATTTAAGTGATATAAAATATTTTAATCAGATCAAAAGTTACATAAATAAAATGTTATCAATGCTTAAAAAGTTACCTCATGTAAATATTAGTGTAATATGAATTAAATAAAACTTCCAAAGAAATTCTGAATGGCATTAAATTTTATGATCTGGACAACCATTTCTAAATATCAAACAGATTTTAACACATACCTGCCAACATTGGAGAAATAAAATAATGGAGATTTTACTAGTGACATTTTTTAGCCTATGATTAGAGTTTTAAAACATGCATAAACATGTAAGTCAAAAAGAATCTAAATCTAAAGATTTTTTTTAAACCATTATTTATAATTCCTCAAAATATTAGCACTCAACATCAGTACTGACAATAGCACCATCTTGAGGAATAAGAGAAGTATTTTTGAAATCAGTGGATATTTTATTGCTTTAAAATTATAATTAAAAAATATGTTCTTTTGTATACTTCTCCATTTTTAATAACACTAAACCATAAGCTGTCCTACAACCTTTCTTTTTGGTTGGAAACATTTTATAACACTTTAGCAAATCTATCATAGACACTTGATATAAAATTGTATATGAATTATTATATGATTTCTGCAACAAAAACAATTCAATCTGTAAAAGAATATAAATAAGAAATAATTGCTGGATAATTACTTTTAGCAATATCTTTTTCATGGATGATTTTTCCACCTCTTTTACTGGTTTTCTCTACTTGTAAGGCTTGACTCATCCCCTGTTCTTTTTTTCCTAAACCTTGACCTTCTTTAAAGCCATATTTAGCCATAATTCTAGCAGCCACAGAACTCCTAGAAAGAAAATTTGAGTATAGGCATTAAAAATTATTAACAATAAAAAAAGCTACAAATTATTTCATTTAAATTAAGAAATGTTTTATAAAGGCATTTTCAACAAATAAATAAAAATTTAATTACAAAGATTTTTTAGGACTTATACTATTTATTGTTTTAAAATGCTTATCAAGTTTTTGAGTTACTATATCATTTTCAAGCTACTATATCATTGAGCTACTATACCATTTTAGTTTTTGAGCAACTATATCATTTCAGTTTTTGAGCTATTATATCATTTTAGTTTTTGAGGTACTCCTACTGTGAGCAACTAACCAGAAGTACTAAAAATTTCTTTAAAAAAATTCTTACTTTCGGTTTGTAACTTACAAATTTATATAACTAGTAAATATGAAATCAATTTATTGCAATCTGCCAAAATTGTACTAATAGCTTACAATCCATGGTTCGGCGATCATTGCTTTGATCTCATTTGAATAAAACTTGAAATCATTATTATAATTATTTCTATATTCTATTATTGTCAAATTAGTTTTATATAAAACTTTACATAAGAAGTATAAAGTTTGTTGATAAAATATTATTTTTCAAAATTAAAAAAAAAGTAGACATTATAAAAATTTAAATTCCACAAACAAATTATTTAAAAATACCAAAACAGAACTTGCAGTTTTTAAAATTCATGGCATTGACAAAACATTCTGCATTTAAAATTCCACAAAAAAATTTTTTTTAAGAGAATAGGGCGTTTTTACAAATATTAGAAATATTAAAATATATTTGCACATTTTTTAAGAAATTAGAATGAGCATGCACATTTTACACGACTAGCAAAATGCAAAATAATTTGTTTGAAAAAAGTATTTCTAATTTTAATGAAAAATAATATTGCACAGTAAAATTGTCAGAAATTTTTAAGTAATCAATTCTACCGCCAGCATACTTTTTTAGAAAACATCTTATAATTCTTAACTTCTGTTTTGGAAGAAAATATGATAAAACAATTACTTTTTTGGTTTATAAATTGCTTTCTACTTATACTTAATATTTTGCCTGTAATTTAAAAAATAATTTTCAATATCCCTAACATTATAAAGTAAAGCAATTTTCTAACTGGCTGTAGTTAGTCAAAATATGGTTTCCACTAAATAACTGTCCAAGGTAAAATACCGAGAAATGATACACCAGCAGCGGATAAAATTTTATACAGGGTGCGTTGCCAAATTTTTCAACAAAAAATAAGCACCCTGAGTACTTTTTAAGCAATGAAAAATATTTTAAAGCATTGTATACATTAACAAAATGCAAAAACTTTACATGATCATGATAAAATAACTAGTTTCTGACAAAGAAATATTTTCTTAATTATGTTAGTCACCATAAAGAGATCAAGAGATTTCTCGATTCAATTTCAGAGGAAGTTTCCTGAAAAAATTATTACAGCCAAGTTATTACATATAAGTTTTCCTGTAAATTATTACAGCCACAAAACTACTTGAACTTGGCTGACTATAGAAATAAAACTACAGAATAGAAATCTTTGTTTTTCTTTTTATTTGTACAAATCATGAATCTAGATAAAACTATAATGTGTTAATTATTTATCTTCCGAAATAATTTAACTAATACTGTTTTATTTTATAATGACTTTACGTTTTCCATCAAAATTTGCATAAATTGAATCTGGGGTATTAAATTTTTCAGAATGAAGCCTTTCCTAACCATTTTGGTTAATTGAAAGTTTACTGTTGCATTATCAAATTAAAACCAAACAAATTTCAAGGAAAGCATACATATTATCATATATATTTCAAATCAACAGTTAGAAACAAATTAAATTACAGATAAGAAATATCAAGGGTCAAGTCAATTTAAAAAAATTCTTCTTACCCAGACTGAAATGGGATGGAAGGTATCGACGCAGGTTCCCTTTTTTCAGCTGTTTCCAATAAGGAGGGGGGCGGTGCAATTGCTGCACCAGCATTTGGAACTGAAAAGTGTTTTAAAATATTAAAGTAACTTATATCAACAGAGTACAACGTGTGATCATAATGCCATGGTTACAACAACAACTTCAGACATTTTATTTTCTATAAAAATCAAATGAAATATTATTGTCCCTACAGTAAAAAATATAAATGAGTTAAAAACACATAAATGTAAGTCAACTTTTCTTAAATTGTGCAAAATTGTGTTAAAGTTGCTTTCAAGTTATAAAAAATCTCTAAAACAGTACTTCTATTACACCTATTTTGTTTCTGAATTTTAACAAGAGTGAAACAAGATGTTGGGTAAGAAATCGTAAAAAAAAAAAGTTACTTTTCTGATGGACTAGAAAGAGTTAATATGTACTAGTCCACAAACAATATCACTGGTCCACTCAAAATTTAACATTAAATAAATTTACACAATGCACAAAAATAAAAATGAAACACTGAAAAAAACATTAACAATAAAAATGAAAAACATTAAAAAACGAGCCTCCAAAATGTAGTAGATTTTTCAATGAAACCATTTATAATTTAAAGCGAAACAAATCTTATCCGCAGGTGTTCTTTTCAAATACTATCATATCCCTCAAAGGTGTAGCATGAGGCAGGCACATATTTTATGCTTGAAAATTGTTCCTCTATTTTCAATTTTATATATCCATTTATATATAAACAGTTATAAAAAAAATAAATATGCATATATACATATAACTTAAAATAAACGAACAGTTTTCTAAAAATAAAAAGTGCGCCTCCCTTATTTTAAATCAAAAGCAATAACAATTGATATTCTAAAATTGAAAAAAAGTACCCCTGCGAGGACGATCATCTTCATATTCTTCCTCAGGTGGTGGTCTTTCCAGCTCCCTATTATTTCTATCGTAATCTCGATTTCGATCATATCTATCTCTTCTGTTGTATCTTAAATAGAGACAAAAATAATTACTTTTATAACATTGATGAATTGAACCTTAGAATTAAGATACTTGATAATTTTTGTTTAGACCATCTACATATATACATTTATGACAGTACAATTTACAGCTTAGGGGTCAAAAGTAGACCTCAATGGATTATGTTTATAAAGATAATAGAGCTTTATGGTAGTCTTTTAATGTACCTGCCAAGATTGGAGAAATAAAATAACGGAGATTTTACTAGCGACATTTTTTTATGTTATGAGTAAAGTTCTGATATATCATGCATAATCATGAAAATCAAAAAGAGAAATTCAAAATTGGAAATAATATAAGCACTTACATTCAGCGAAGTAAAAAATATGTATATAAATCGTAATCTAAAGAAGATTTTTTTAAAACCATTATTTATAATTACATAAACTATTTTATTTTATAACCCTCGTTGAACAGCCGACTCAATTTAGGGTTGCAACTACTAGTGTTCAACTCTGTAGCCTTGTAATTTAGAATTAAATCCAAAAGACAAGGGAACTCCTGAATCAAGTATTGGGAGAAATTTGCAGTCGTGGAAGACTTTTTGATGGAACTAACTCGCATTTCCATTACATGGAGAGAGAAACCTCTCACAGCAACCGTCAGGCAAATCGTTCTAACTCATGATCCATCTACCTCTGAGAATATTTTACGTCAGCACTGCGGTCGGTGCGAGCCGGATTCAGAATTCGTAACAACCAGTCATAGCAGGGATTCGAATTCGGCTCACCTCAATAGAAGGAAAAAGCTTTATCCCCTGAGCCATCACTTAACATACTGCAATAGCACCATCTGCTGAAGAATAAGAGAAGTATTTTTGCCATTAGCAAATATTTTATCACCAATTTTTTTTCTTTTAATTTCTTCAACAAATACTGAGAAATTTGAAAATATGCGGGTAAACAGGAGATAGTTGTAAAATACAGGTGTCTTCGCTAAAAAACAAGAGACTTGGCAGGCATGTTTTCAAATATCCAGAAATATCCTAAAAAAATAGTCAACCTTTTCTTTACAATCCACTTTCATATGTATACCGTTAGTAATATTGCAAATTACAATGAACATTATTTAAAACTAACAAATCAGTCTTAATTGCTAACAAAATTGGCGAGAGGAAATAAGTAATAAAAAATTTTTTACCTATCGTTTCTTCTAGGCTTTTCCTCGTAATCTCCTCGAACATAATCACGATCCCTTTCCCTGTCTCGATCTCTATCTCTATCACGATCCCTATCTCGATCTCTGTCTCTATTGTCACGTTCTCGTTCTCGATTACTCTTCCTATCTCTTTCACTTCTGTCTCGCATTATTCTTTCGTAGTCGTTGGGCCAAAGTGGTTCATATTCTTGTCTGATGTCCCACTCTCCTCCAAGTAAAGTTGTATTTCCTTTACTTTCCTGAAATAAACAGTACACCAGAATAAAAATTATTAATAAAACTTTAAAAAGAAAAAAGCAAAGAAAAAAATACTATATAATTAAAAAATGCAATTAAAGTAATAAATTTGTCAACAGCAAACATTTTTACTAACATTGTTCACACGGTACAGTCTAGTATAGGAAAAGGAAAAGCTTTCAAAGGATTAAGTAAATAATTTATATTAGTGATTTGTTAATAGTACAGTTATAATTAATAAACAAGTAATATAAAAAAATTTGAAGTCAATTCCTACTTAGGTCAACAAAGAAAAATTTTAATTTAGTTACTTTTTATTAAATAATTACAATTTTTTCTCCCATATAAAACTAAAATTAATTAATTACAATTAATTAATTAATTAATATTTGAAAAAAACTGTATTAACATCAAGTGCTATCCTCTACAAGTTAAAGAAAATGTATTTATTTGAACTCGAGTGGAAGAATAAAAAGTATTTTATTGAAGATTGAAAATTTGAACAAGATATAGGGAGAGAGTGAACTATCAAGATATATCAAGATACATCAGATACTGTTCCCTATACTATCAAGATATAGGGAGAGTAGGAACTGAAAAATATGTTTATTAGAAATTTAGAGCACACTTTCATTTATTATCAATCTTTGCTTTCTATGTTAGATTAGTTACCTGGAGCTGGAATTCTATCTAATGCTTTGCAACAAAACATGATAATTACAATATGAGGGTATCATCAAAAATTAAACACATCTCACAAATTAATTTACCATTTCTTTTAAATAACAAACCATTGCATTTTTTAAACAAAATTTGCAATAATAAGAGACAACAATTGGTTCAAAATTTTTAATTATTAGGTATTCCAAAGCGTAATCTTTAATACAGGGTAAAATTAATTGTACTGCAAAATTAGGGGGCAGATTTCTAAATCACCAGAACTTGCTCCAAAAAAAAAAAAAAAAAAAATTCTCCTAGGACTTTGATAGTTTTAAGACATATGTAGCAGTTTTGAGCACTTTCTCTGTGTTAGGAGGTTAGCACAGGCAAAATCAATATGGATAATGGTAGCAACAGACTGAGCATTTGTACACAGGATCCCTCCCCGTGGCAGAATCAATGCGACATTGTCGCAGAACGTTGCCAAGTTCTTGCAGAAGGATCTTTTCTTTGAGAAATAAAAATTTTTGCTTTTCTTTACTGCAGAAATTTTCAAAAGATTTTATCTTTTCTTCAAAATTACATTCAAAAGATGACATTCTTGCGCATCGGAGTAGAAAGAGAAAAAAATGCTTCTGATTTTTCTATTCTCATTTGAAAATAATGAATTAAAAAATTTAGTTTTCTTTTCTGTAGAAAATTTCGTTCTATTTTTTCATGCAGTTATTAATACTGATTTCTACATAGCTTTTTAAATCCGATATTATTTATTACAACAACTAAATCTCAAAATGAAAACACCTATTACGTGATTTCGCTGTCGATCTTTTTTTGCTCAGTAGTTGCTGCTACATATTTCGCGTTTTTTTTTCTTTTTTTTTTAATGTGATGGTGAATTACAAAATGTGAAAAAGGAAATAATTAGTGTGTTATCTAAAAGGGAAATAATAAATGTGTTATCTTTCTACGGAATTTAGTACTAGTGTTTTTTCCTATTACAAAATGTGAGAATATCGCCCATATTAGAATTAAAAAAATACCGCACATTCAATTAAAAAAATATATTTTATTTGATTCAATTTTTTTTATTTATTTTAAGTTAATGTTTCTATTACTTTAAATTAGTACAGTGGGTGATCGGTTAACGAACATAATCCGTTCCAGGACTTTGTTCGCTATCCAAATTGTTCGCTAACCGATCATCGATTCACCATAGACTTCTATGTGAAATTGATTAATTCGTTCTGGAGACCCTAAAAATTAAATTTTAAAAAATGTATGATTTCTTAGTAAGTTTTTTAAAAAATAATACATATATATAGTCTTGCATATTAATCAGTCCTTTTCATTTTTTGTTTATGGGGCATTGAAGAACATGTCCAATGTCGATTGCTTTTCTCTCTTATTCAGGATTTTAGGAAAGTAATTAATAGCATTGTCGTTGTAAAGATCCCCAACCCTACTGACATCAGCTTGGCTTGTGTGCCTTTCTAAGACCATTGCTCTGACATCCTCCCACTTTTTCAAAAAATCTTTAATGGCAGATGTCGTCATTGGTCCTCTTTTGTCTTCCTCTTGTTCAGAAGGAGACACATTTCGCTGTGTTTCTTGGTGTTCTTCATTCAAAATTTCCTGGAGTTCTTCTGTCGTTAGTTCATCTTCATGTCCCATTATGAGCTCTTCTATGTCATCCTCGTCACCTCCACTTCCAGATCTCTAGCAGTTGTCAAAATTTCATCCATAATTTCAGGGGTGTCTCCCTGATCACCTCCGTCTCCTTGAACGAAGGATGGACACAGCTTCCGCCAAGCAGAAATCAACTGTCGCTGTGTGACTTCTGACCACGCCTTTTGAATGATACGAATAGCTTCAAGAATGTCAAATTTTTCTTTCCTAAACTTTTTTGAAGTCATTGTTGAGGAGAATTGGCTTGCTTCAAAACACCGACGAAACAGCGCGCGAGTGTACAATTTCTTGAAAGCCGCAATAACCTCCTGATCCATCGGCTGAATCAGCGAAGTCGTATTCGGAGGTAAAAACTGAACTGTCAGCCAGGGAAAGTCTGTCAACAAATTATCTTCAAGATCCTTTGGATGTCCTGGTGCATTGCCCAATAGCAGCAGTGCTTTCAACGGCAAATCATTGGTATCAAGGTAGTCCCTGATGCTAGGGGCACAAACTAGCCATTCCTTGAAAAGATACTGTGTGACCCATGCCCTCTGATTCGATCCCCACATTACTGTCAGTTTGCTCTTAGTTATGGAATTTTTTTGAATGCTCTGGGATTCTCAGAGTGCTAAACGAGAAGTGGTTTAACTTCATATCACCACTAGCGTTAGCTCCCAAAAGTAACGTCAATTGGTCTTTCATAGGTTTATGCCCAGGAACACTTTTCTCATCTTTCGTGATGTAGGTACAATTCGGCATGCGCTTCCAAAACAAACCAGTTTCATCACAATTAAATATTTGTTGTGGACGATACCCTTCTGTTTCAATGAATTCTTGAAATTTGAGACAGTACTTCTCAGCTGCTTCTTTATCTGCACTAGCAGACTCACCATGCATTAATACATGTTTAATTCCAGACCTTCTTTTAAACTTTGTAAACCAGCCAGTGGTAGCCTTGAATTCTAACTCCTCGGATGACGAACCTGGAGTTTGTTCTTTCAATTTCTCACAAATTTCTCTAGCCTTCTCTTGAATGATAGGCATACTAGTTACATCTCGTTTCATTTCCCGTTCATTTATCCAAACTAAAAGCAACCTTTCCATTTTATCATGGATGGCACTTCTTTGCTTCGCAGATGTGATTTTCGTTACTCCTTCATTCTCCATAATTCAAGTTTCATTTAGTAATTATCAATACTAAGCATGCTTTAAACATTTCTCCTTTCAGTGATCTTATTTTGTATGCAAAATGATAACAAATGTTTAATATTAATTTTTCTTCAGGCCGAGAAGTGTTCGTTAGAATTCGTTTTGTTCATTATCCGAATATGTGTTCGTTGTCCGAACTCAAAAAATCTTTTTTGAAAGTGTTCGTTATCCGAACACAAAAAACTTTCGTGAAAGTGTTCGTTAACCGATCTGTTCGTTAACCAATCACCCACTGTAATATGTATATCTGTTATTTTTAAATAACTTGCAGAAAGATATTAGTATTAGAGAGGTATGTCACAGAAAGCCCGAAAAAATTTTGCCACAGGGGGACCCCTTTACTTCAAAGTATAGTACTTATTAGAAAAAAAGATTATTATTTTTCAATGGTGATACAAAGTACTTTTTTGATTCTATTTACAAATTGGTAAAGATAAAGTAATTAAAGCTTTCGAAACTTATTATTCAAATTTATTTTATCAGGCCCATTTTTCTAGTTGTCCTAATAGTCACATGATTTTCATAAATTATATCAATAACAAATACTTCTGAAAATACTACTAAATATTTTATAAGATTTTGCATATTATACAGACTTAACATTTATAATTCAAAGTTAAACAATTAAGAACTTCGAAATTTATAATTCAGATATTTTTTATGTACTTTATTTTAGTTGTTCAACTAATTGTCAGATAGTTTTCATAAATTACTGCTTTAATCTTTGAAATTGTTTGCAAATATTTCATATGATCTAATATTCATTACAGACTTTGATACTTAACAATTATGATTCCAAGTTACATATTTATGGTCTGCATCCAAACTAGCCTTTTTGCAAAGACTGGGAAACAAATTTAAACTCTCGGACTTACTTTTGGCCCAAGACCCAATATGGGTGAGTGTATTTCTTCTGAATCATCTCTTCTGGACTTTAAATCAACAACTGGAGGCAGAACGGTCCCACCTTTTTTCATTTGTTCTTTCTGAAATAGATAATGCAGGAAAATTCAGTTAAATAGAGAAGTAAGAACTTTAAATTAACATCAGCTAATAGATAATAAAGGAAAACTCGGTTACATTGAGAAGTAAGAACTTTAAATTAACATCAACTAATACACTAGTGTGCAAAAGTTTTTGGTCAACACGTGAAAGGCATTTCAACCTTTCTATGCGGTTTCATTTCTTTTTTTTTGTAGAGATAATTTCTGTTTTATTTAGTCAAGCCAACATAGATATTGCATTTGATTTCAGAATTTTTACTTTTCTTGCAATTTAATGGAAAATGTAATCTTCTACGGATTAAATTTAAATCTTTGCACTCAGTTCAGTTGAATATTTCTTTTTTTTTTTATATAATTCGAGTCTTGTAAAAACTAATTCTTCAAAAATAAATGCCAATATTAAATTAAAGTTAAAATCATGATTTCCGTAAATAAATATGCAAAGCTTATGCTTATTTGTTAAAATTGTATCTTTCAATTTTATTTTTATCCAATTCTTAGATGTCAGAAAATCGCTTCAGGAAAAACAAATACCCGACTGATATGAAAATTGCATTTAAATTAAAGTGACTTTCAAAGCGCTAATTTTGCTTTCTGGTTGATAAGCATATCAAAACTGTTTAGGAATAAAATTATACATTATTTATTGCATATCCAATTAACCTTTTGCACGCAATTATAATCTTTTGCTATGATCTTATAATCCTTTGCACGCAAGTGTAGATAATAAAGGAAAATTCGGCTAGATTGAGAAGTAAGAACTTTAAATTAACATTAACTAAATTATTAGAACGAGATCACTATACATGAAAAATAATTTTAAAATAAGCCAGACAATGTACAAGATAAAACACAAAACCCCATGTCTTAAACACAAATGGAACATAACAACCATTTCTGTTACATAGAGGTGCATAGTTTGTCTATGGTAAAAACTCACCCCCCCCCTCCGCCACAAAGTCTGAGGTCGTCTGCTAATATGAAAACAAAAATCGCACATTTCAGGGAGGGTAGCTTCTCTTCACTCTAGGACTAACACAATAGACCAAAGAAAAGCCCTTTCTCTGACCGACCTGAGCGAAAACTTATTCTAAAGATTAACCCCCACCCCTACTTGAAATAATTATACCTTGTCACCATAGTCACTGCCACTGGTCCAGATAATGGCTAGGGGAGTTCTTATTTTAGACAAACTATACCTTCATTAGGGCCAAAACAAAACAATAAAAAAGAAGAAGAAAAGAAATTACATAGAAACAATAACATAAAGAAGGGGGATTTTAATCATCTAAGAGAATATAGAGACACAAATCGTTAGTAACATAGCTGGTAAGAGATAGAACTTTAGAATTAATTGTTATCAGAAGTTTAATAAATAGATGCATTAGAGTTATGATGGCTGTGGGAATAGAGCATTCACCTTCCAATGTGGTGAACCAGGTTCGAATCTCAGCAATGGCTGGTCGATACGAATTCCACACCCGGCTCGCATTGACCACAGTGCTGACGTAAAATATCCTCAGTGGTTGACGAATCATGGGTTAGAGTCCCCTTGCCAACAAGCTAACCCTGAGAGGTTTTGCGATTTTCCTCTCCATGTAATGCAGATGAGGGTTAGTTCCATCAAAAAGTCCTTCCAATACTAGGAGTTCCCTTGTCTTCTGGATTAGGTCCAAAATTACAAGGTTACGGAGTTGAACATTAGCAGTCTTAAACTCAAAAAATTGGGTCGGCTGTTCAGAGACAGTTATAAAATAAAATAGATGTATTAAGCAATAAAAATTGATGGAATATAAATGTTGAGACTGTTTTTACCTTTGCTTGGGTCAATGCTGCTTTCTTGAGTTGCAATTGAGACTGTAATAACTTAATACCAGAAGACCATCCAACTAAAATTGCATAGTTAGAATAAGCAGATGAAACACAAGCATGAAAATATGTTCACACAAAATGCATAGGAGTTGTGCCCTTATGCATTAAAATCTAAACCTACAATTTCAATTTTTTATTCTCAAATTAAGAATATTTTATAAAAATAATAAAACAGTTTAACTACTGAGATGTTTATCCTTAAAAGCAATTTTGAAAATTTTAAACAAATAAGATAAGAGTGCATAACCTGCAGCACCACAGTCGGCCCACAGACTGTTGATGTGCGACTCGCAAAAACTTCTGGCCACACACAAAAAAAGAATTTTTTCGAAAATATACAAAAAATGTGGTTTTTTAATGCGCCCGATTTAAACCAATTCAACTGTAAATATATGTTGTATCGTGATCGCTTTTTCCATGGTTATTGTAATAAAATTCTACATGGTTTTAAAAAATCCAATATTTTTAATACAATACTACAATTTGCGAATTTCAGTAATCACTTTTTTTTGACAGGCTATATTTTTGCGGTTTTCATTGGAAATCCAAGTGATTGTTCGATAGGTTTCTTTTTGGCATTTATAACTACCAATTTCCATGTGGTTTTGAAAACTTTGGTACATTTATCATGACATTCCCACTCGTGAGTTATGAATCGCTTTATCGATCACATTTAATCAATCACTTTTTGATGTGCTTTATTTGTGCCGATTTGATACTAAATCTGAATGATTGTTTCTTGCTTAAAAGGCAGTTATTGCTACACTTTTACATGTGATTTTGAAAATCCCATATTTTTACAACACGTAATCACTTTTTGAGGCAACTTCTTTTTGCTAATTTTTATCGTGAATCCAAGTTATTTTTCAAAAAAAATTTTTTTACAGTTTTTGTGATTTTTTCCTCCATGGTTTAAAAAACTTTGATTTTTTATTAAGGCATGCGAATTTTAAATCACGCATGTAAATAATTACTTACTGACGTGCTTTATTCCTGCAGATTTCATCAGAAATGTAAACCTTTTTATTTTTTGGAAATTACCGATATTTCTCAACAATTTTGTCACTTAAAATCATGCAGTTAAATAATCACTTTTTGATACTATTTATTTGTGCATATTTTATTATAAATAAGTTAACTTTTTCGTCCTTTTTTTCTGCAGTTAACGCCATGCATGTGTTGGTGGTATTTAGAATCCAGATATTTTAATTCACAGTATTCAACCTGAAAATTTTGGAACTGAAGGAAAACATGAATTATTTGTAATTTTTTTTTTTTTCAAAAGTTTTTGTAGCTTAGGTGATTTTTTTAAGAAAAAAACTATAAAAGAAGTGTTTGCTATTTAAAATTTCTAACAATTAAAGAAATAGAAATAACATCTGAAGTATAATACCAAATAAATAGTGAATCTTATTTGTACTCTAATGGTTTTTGTTTTAATTTTTGCTTAAACCCTACAAATTTTCTTTAATTAAAATATGTATGCATTTGTTTTACACTTTCGTGCTGTGAGCATAACTATTTTTTTTTTTAAATTTATATATTTTCTCCCAGTATATATATATATATATATATATATTCCTTCCATAAAAAAAAAATTAGTGCTTAGACTACTAACGTTTGAACGAAAATTATCAGATTCTGCAACTAAACTAAATATGTGTATATAGCAGAACAAAATATGTGTGCAGCCGTTCATTGATCAACCTGACGTGCAAGCGACCTTTCGCTAAAAAGGTCGTGTATCCCTAAAATAAGATCAACATCTTTCAAGTTTTAAATAATATTTTTATGAACAATAATAATTGTTTCTATAATTATTGAATCATTCAGAGATTGAAGGTCAAACCATGTTTTCACAAAAATAAAAATTTTACATTTGTATGAATAATTAAAACTTGATGAATAATATGAATATAAATAATAGACTTGAAGAATTGTATGATTATAAATAATAGCCTAGTTTATAACAAATAACATATAATTAGTACCAAGATCATTTTTAGGATCTCTCTGAACCTTCTCTTTAGAATCCAATCCAAGTCCATCATAGAGAGACATTATTCTAACAAATAAAGAAATGATTATAATAATGATTATTTATGAATAATGATTAAGTAATCAAACAAATGTACAGGGTATCTGCTACATTTTAGATTTTCAAATTTTTGATTTTCCATGACTAAATCCAAGAATTTTTCGTGACTTATAAAGTTACTATTTTCCCTGACAAAAACTACAACAATACATTTAAAAAAGCATTATAACAACATTTATTGAAATTATAGGTAAAACTAAAACTGTTATACTTTGCATCTTTACATTTATAGATTTTAAATCTCAAAAACAGAGTAAAGAAAGAGTTGAAGCAATAAAATAGCTGAAAAAATACAAAAGCAAAGATTTTTTTTTTCCTTTTTCCTGTAAAATTATGTTCTAAAGATACTTTTCTTGTTCATCAGAGAGGAAAGAAATGCTCATAATTTTTCTGTTCTCATTTCGGAATAAAAAATATTCATCAATGACTGGCTTGCTTCATCTAGAATTTTAAATTGATAAAAAAATAATAATAATAATAACAAAAATTCTGAAATCACAGAAATTTAAAAGATAATTCGCTCTAAAAATTATGTTTTTTCTTACATTTTTTGAAAGAACACCATAATTTTTAAAGAACATGATAAAACATTTTATATTTTAATAAAATATGACTGTGAATGGGGATTTTATTACAAATTCAGGTATTCGGAACACCATGAAATTGGGGGAGGGGGTGTAAATTCCATTTTGAAAATTAAATTTTTTAGCGACCTAAATCCATGATTTTTTTTAAAAAATAGTTAAAATCATGACATTTCATGACAAATTTTGTTCAATACCCAAATTCATGACTTTCTAGGTGCGCAGATACCCTGAATTTAAAAGGTTTTACACAGAAAAAAATTTATTAAACTAATCCTATGGATAGTTAAAAGTGAATAATAACTAGTGCCAAGAAAACTATTATTTTCAGAAATATTAAACATCAATTTACACTACAAAGAAAAGAAAATCGTCATAGATAATAGGTGATGGCAATATGAGAGAATTCAAGAATAGCAGATCCAATTTTAACAATTTTCAAAAAACATATATAAACACATTTATTCCAGATTTATTCAATTTTTAAACTTTGAAATTAAAAGCTTTGCAGACAAATAAAGAAAATATATTGTCATAAAAATATGCTTATCTCTTTCTCCTGCCTTCGTTATTTGCTTTTCGAGAAGTTGTCTATTTGCAGTATACTAAAAATGACTCAAGTAAGAACAGGTTTTAATTAACCCAGAGTTTATAAAGTCATTATTGTATCTGACTCTGCATGGCACGACATGGTAAAGAGAAAAATCTCATTTTCGAAAAGGGATTTTAAGCACTTTTTAAAAACACCCAATGAAAAAAGCACCTTTAGAGGCTTTTAAAAAACGAAAATCAAAAATAAGCACCTTCAAGCACTTTTTAAAAATGCTAAACAAAATTGCATTGATAATAAATGCATAATATTTTTACTGTCTCCCAAAACAGAGTTGCATTTTATTAACTTTCTTAATTTTTTTAGCACTCAACCAATTTCAGAAGCATCATAACAAATAAAAATGTAAAACTTATAAATTAAAGATATCTTTCTTTTGCCACTTGGAATATGAATACAATGCAACTAAACTTTTTATATTATTTTCTAAATGGAAAGATTTCTGAATGGGTACCGGCCAGGGTTGGAGTTTTTGCCGGCAAAAAGGGGTTTTTGCCAGGACAGTGGCAAAAACCAGGTAAAAACCGGCAAAAACTGGTAAAAACCGGCAAAAACCAAATTATCTAAATTGCTGATTAAATAATTACAAAATACTTTAAACAAATTTAAATCAATCATAAGGAATAATAATTTTGATACATTACATGAAAAAATTATTTTTAACATATTAATAATTAATATAAGGGTAATAATTTTTAAAAGATTGAAAGTTTTTGATCTCTTTTCATTTTAGAATCCTAAAATAAATGTTTTTTTTTACAAATAAATAAATATTATTATTTTTATAATATTATTATTTATTATAAAAAATTTTATTTATTATTTGTACAATAATTAACTACACATGTTGATAGATATTTTATGCTTTAAATTATAGTTATATTAATTTAAAATAAGTTCATTTCACTTGAAAAAAGGGAATAATCACAAATTTTCCAATCAATAATGTTTTAAACTACTAAAATGATATATTATTACATTATCATTCAATTATGGAATAATAATTTTGTTAATTTTTTTGTAATTATTTATATTCATAGTATATATTTCAATTTTGTATCAAAAATGTGTTTTTGTCCTCTCATCATGGAAAATATAGGTTTTTGCCACTTTTTGCCAATTTGCTTGGTAAAAACCTGTTTTTGCCAGGACGGTTTTTACCGGTATTTACCATGGTTTTTTCCACCTGCGGCAAAATCTTGCCAACCCTGGTACCGGCTACAAAATAATTGGCGGGTTCAGTGACATCCAGGTATTGACGCATAAGAAACATTAAAAAAAATCAAAAACCTGAAGGAATAACTCATAGACAACACCTGGCAAACATCTACATATTTCTTTTAATTTTTGGAAGTTTAAATACCCTTTGGCAATTGTATTTGGCACACACACACAAGAACCAAAACGGAAATACGAGTTCCCTCCTAAGTTAGTAATATACATTTTTTTAGAAATGATGAATATTATTTCTCAACAAAAAAAAAGATTGAAGGTTATGATCATCAAAATTCAGTTCTTATAAACATCTGCATTTTTATAACAGTGCAATTGATATTTTTTTTTCTGTTGAATTAAACATAGATATTTGAAGTTTATACCAAAATCATTCAATAATTTCTCCAAGAAAAGAGAAAAGCACCACCAGGTTTCGCCAAGAGCTGATCAAGCAGTTCTGTAGAAGCGAGGTTTTGTGATTTTATTGCTTTATTATCACCACAATTTAGAAGCAGTGGTAAATGTTCAGACCCTGCAAAAAATTAAACAATTTTATGCCAAAGAAAATGCATGATCATAGGAAAAACAAGTAAGCATAGATAGTAAGATGACTTTCACAAATTTTATTAAAAAGAAGATTGGGCAAAATGAGTTACGAATTGAAGTATGCACGAATACATGCTTTTGTTCAAGTTAAAATCTTTAATTGCTGTATAACACAAATGTATTAGAATTAACATAATTTTCTAACAAACCTCCGAACAATATACTGAACAGCTATGATGTCCATAAAGATAAAACAAGGAACTCATATAAAAGAAAAAAAAATTTTATATTGATGATAACTGCCTATAAATGTTGAACAACAAATTTTAAGCAATTACAAAAAATACATTTTGAGAACAACAGAGATAATATAAATTTACACTGTTTACCGATTCTGCCTCAACTTCAGCCATATCAACAATACGCTTCCGGCAGCTTAAGTTTGTAGTTTCATTACTGATAACTGCTTAAAAAGCCTGTTAAATATTCGATTTAAATCAAATTGCAAGGGAACTATTTGAGGAGTTATGCTAAAAAAGAATGCTTAAAATATTGTTTAGCTCTGCAAGTGATATTTATGATATTTTCAGTTATTTTAATTTTTCTTTAATAATCGAATCTTTTATCTGAATCTAAATCGAAGGCTTATTTGGTCACGTGACTTTTGAATAGCTGATAGCGGTTGCGATCTTCTAGCGTCTGATTTCGGTTGGCATTTAAAACAACAAAAACATGAATTTTGATAATATTGACAAAACTTTACTTTTTGTTTGATATGAAAGCATTTACATTTTTTTACGAATTATCAAACAAACAGAATTTCTCTACTTATTAACAAATTTATCTAATATTAAATGAGAAAATATGTGATAAAATTTAAAATAGCGGTTAGCATTTTCAAAACAAACTGATCTGCATTGAAACACATATAGATATATGTGTTATCTAGAAGGTTTGTAAATTAGTGTTTTAACTGTTCTCAAAAGCTTGCTTTTTTTTGCATTGAATGATTGCTGATTAAATGTGAAAATAGATTAGCTTATTGCTTCAGTTTAGTTTGGTTTAAAACTCGACTTACCTAATATTTTCTTTTAACTTTCTAGACTTTTGAATCGGCTTTTTCAATTATATGCATGTCTTTTCCCTTCTCATACATTATATTTACAAGACAAGCGCGTAGGTATATCATTTCCATGGGTGGTGTTCAGGAATTCAAAATTGAACTGTTGTTAAATGAATTGTTGTCTAATACTTATGTCTTATAGATTTTTAAATGGAAATTGGTAATGTTTTAAAAATCAAAACTAAGTACTGAATTAATAAATTTAAAACTAAAGCAATAACAAAAGGGATCAAAGAATACAAACTGGAGTGAATAGAACAAAAAGTTAAAAGAATTTTTATGCATAAATAATACTTCTTTTAGCACATTCTGATGTATATACTTTATATTGCTATCCAGAAACTATCTGAACACGTAATATAAATTTTCCCATGCAATTTTTCGCGCAAGTTAGCAGTTTATATGTTATTTACACATTGCTATACAGACAAGTGAGATACTGTTTCGTGTGCATTTTTCTCGCGTAATTGAGTGAGACAGTACGCGAATCATATTTCGAACATTAAAATTATTTTTTTATAAGTAAAATCTAGTTTTAATTAACATTTATTATAAAGAAAACCTTTGTAACTTTTATTCTATCAGCTCAAGGATCTTGTTAAATTCTGTATAATAATTTAATCGAAAAATGTGCCTCACATGTTCAAATAGCTCCTAGATAGCAAAGTAAAAAATGGACTAAATCATGTAAAAAATAGTACTTTTTTAAGCATGAAATTGCTTGAAACTTTTAAACTGTTCATTCTATTGGTTTGTGTATAGTCTCATTCAATTCTTAGAATTTTAAACATGAATAGAATTTTAAATATAGATATGAAATCTTAGAATTTTAAAAACTATTAGTCCGATTGTTTCAGGATGGATATCATTCAATTTAGCGGGGGGAAATATATTGTAATAGATGCCTCACTTGCCACTTTAAAAAAAATTCAATTCTTCTAAAATCACTCACATTTTCCTCAAAAAGATGGAAAACATTCTGTTTTTTTTTTTTTTGTACGAATTTTTTTTAGGAAATTATTAGCTTATTGTTTTATTAAATTAACTTTTTATATAAAATCACATGAAGTAAAACATTTCAGTTATCTGATTTTTACAAGAAAAATTTGAATTTAAACCAGTTGAATACATAAAAAAAATAAGTACATGATTGAAAAAAAAACTTTGTTAAATTGTAATACATTACACTTACTGCATAACTTACTAGGTTTTTAAACTTTTCAGCATTTGCTAAGATGATTTACTACTACTTTTACTACAGAGACAAATACAATGCAAAAACAAAATTTGAAAAATCCCCACATTTACTGTCAACTGTTAAAAATTCAAGAAATTAGTGATTTTGTTGTGAAGAAAAGCAATAGTATTTAAATAATAATATTTCTACAGTACCACCAATGTCGTAGACATTGCCTGAAATTCAATGTTGAACGATGAAATCAATTTAAATATTTGTAAAAGGATCAAAATTTATTAGAATCTTCACAGACTTATTGAGTGTTTATTATATTGCAGTCATGAACATCAATGTTAAATGATATACCGCTATGCAAAGTTCTGGAAAAATAAAAGTAGCAGATCTCAATAATCTTCTCACATGTGTCATCTGCAAAGGCTACTACATTGATGCAACTACCATTGTTGAATGTCTTCATTCATGTAAGATTCTTTGTTTTACTAATCTTTTTTTTTTTTTTTTTAAATAATGAATTAACAGTTAGAAATTATGTTAAATTTGTTTCAAGACAGGGTTCATAGTTGTCCTGATTTTCCTAGTGTTTAATATTTCGTCCATAATGGTCTTGATAATCCTCATTTATGTTAGCATCCCCCTCTTTTTTTCTGAATACAATAGCAGCTTTTAATCCCTTAACGATTCGTTAATTTCCGAGAAAACAATCATAAAAGTGCCTTTTTTTTTATCCAATCACAAATACATGTATTTGATTAGTGCTGACATCTAGTTTAAAATAAACTATTACCTTAAAAATATTCTGGTACTGCCATCTGGTGTGTAAATGAAATATTTTCTGGGCAAAAGAAATGAATTCGTTTTATTCTTATTGGTGCATTACTACTGAACACTCCAGCCTGGAAATATCACGAGAAAAAGAAATAGAGGGTGAAACGTCATTTTCGCGGGAGCTAGAAGGAAGGGGTTAAAATAATCAATTTGGATTTTCAGTCTTCAATTTTTTTTTTATAGCAATTATGCTTATAAAAATCTCTAAATTTGACAGTTTTAACTTGGGGGCTGAAGTCTTTTAGTATGCCTATAATTATTTTTTATGAATTAAAATTTTTTCTCTTGTTTTGATGAAATATGTATATTTAGCATAAAAGGGATACTAAGATATTGTTGAGGGAAAAATTCAGTTATTACATATTATTACGCATTTTAACAAATTCTTACGGTGTTAAATGATTGTCCTTTTCTGTGAGGAAGAGCCATCCCCTCTTCAGAGGATCAAAATTGGGATGTCTTATGATTATCCTCAGGGTTGTTTCCTAAACCGTCACCAATAACCCATTGTACAGCTCCAGTGCGGCGTAAATGAAGTACCTACCTATAATGATAAATCGGTCGTGTTTTTTGTTTTTTTTTGTACTATGTTTAAATTGTTGATCTTATTTGTTGCATTACAGTAAAATATATTTCCTCTTGAATTTTAAATCTAAACATTTGGGTAATCACTTTTTTGTTATTTTGCTATGTTTATCTCTAACAACTAATCATGCCTGCCGAATCTCCTGTTTTTTAATGAAGAGTCTTGTATTTTGTGACCATCTCCTGTTTACCTGCATATTCTCAAATTTCTCTGTATTTGTTATAAAATATTTTTTTTTTTTTAAAAAAAAACCTGTTTTAAAATATCCACTGATAGCAAAAGTATTTATCTTATTCCTTAACTGCACTGCAATATGTTGAGTGTTAATAGTTTAAGTTGAGCCGTGATTGCTCAGGGGGTAGAGTGTTTGCCTTCACAATGAGGTGACCCAGGTTCGTATCCCACAGATAGCTAGTTGATTCAAATTCTGCTCTGACCACAGTGCTGACGCAAAATATCCTCAGTGGTAGACGGATCGTGGGTTAAAATAGCCCATTACCGCCAGGCTAACTGTGGGACGTTTTCGTGGTAGCACAAATACGGGTTAGTTTCATCAAAAAGTCCTCCACAAAAGCAAATTTCTCACAATACTTGATCTAGGCAGGGTATCTGCGCACCTGGAAAGTCATGAATTTCGGTATTGAACAAAATTTGTCATGATTTTAACTATTTTTCTTTTTAAATCATGAAAAGTCATGGATATCATGACGAATATCTGAATTTGTAATAAAATCCTCACTAAGTCATATTTTATTAAAATATAAAATGTTTTATCATGTTCTTTAAAAATTATGGTGTTCTTTCAAAAAATGAGAGAAAAAACGTCATTTCTAGAGTGAATTATCTTTTAAACTTCTGTGTTATTAGAATTTTTGTTTTTACTTTTTTTTTATCAATTTAAAATTCTAGTTGAAGCAAGTAGTCTTTGGCGAATTTTTTTTATTTCGAAATGAGAACAGAAAAATCAGGAGTATTTCTTTTCTTCCGATGAACAAGAAAAGTATCTTAGAAGAATATAATTCCGCAGAAGAAGAAAAACTTTTTGCTTTTGTATTTTTTTCAGCTATTTGATTGCTTTACTCTGTTTTTTAAATTTAAAATCTATAAATATGAAATGCAGAGTATAACAGTTTTGGTTATATATTTCAATTAAATTTACTATTGAGTTTTTGTCGGGAGAAAGTAATAACTTCGTTAAGTCATGGAAAGATATGAAAAGTCATGAATTTGAAAATCTAAAATGTAGCAGACACCCTGCCCAGGAGTTCCCTTGTCTTCTGGATTGGGTTCAAAATTACAAGACTACGGAGTTGAACATCAGTAGTCGTAAACCCAAAATTGGGTCTGTTAGTAAAATCTCCGTTATGTTGGCAGGCATGACTAGTGTTCAATTTGTAAACATTCAACTGTGCCACAAAGCATTGCCTTATTAGTAAGTGAATTGTTTTTATTTTGCTTGATTAATTAATTGATTTTCAGTGAATAACTCAAAAAATTTGATTTTTTTTTTTTTTTTTTAATTTTATATATATATATATATATATATATATGTTACTAACATCTTTAACTTCTTTTTTTTTTTACTTGTATACAATTTGAAAACTATATTAGGCATTAATCTTAAAAATTTGATTAATTTTCATTGGTTGTACAAATTTTAGTGAATATATTTATTTTAGTTTCCTTAAACATTTTTTACAATGGTATTTCTTCTACTTGATGATTTAATGAATTAATTTTTTTAGTTTGTCGAACTTGCATTGTACGATACTTACAAACTGAAAAATATTGTCCCAAATGTGAAGTTCAAGTTCATAAAACTAGACCATTGGTTAATATAAGGTAATTATGATTTATTTCTTTTAAATTTTTTTATGTAAAAATACTATACCTAAAATGAAACGAAATTACCTTTTTTTTTTACAGATCAGACCAGACACTCCAAGATATCGTTTATAAACTAGTTCCAAATTTGTTCAAAAGTAAGTTAAATTTATTTTCAATTTTGAATTGTATATATCAATCAGTTATAATTTTTATTATTTTAAACATCTGCACGATATTTGGACACCTGGAAAGTCACGAACAATCATAGAAAGTCATAGATTTTGATATTGAACAAAATTTTTCATGATTTTAACTCTTTTTTTTTTAAAAAAATCTGATTCTTAAAATGGAATTAACTCCCCCTTCCCAATTTCACAGTGTTCTGATGTTCCAAATATCTAAATTTGTAGCAAAATCCCCACTCATATTCTATTAATTTATATAAAATGTTTTCATGCTGTTCTTTAAAAATTAGAAGAAAAAAAACGAAAGAAAAAACATAATTTCTAGAGGGAATTATCTCTTCACCTTCTGTGATTTCAAAATTTATTTATTTTTTTATTTTATCAATTTAAAATTCTAGTTGAGGCTTTTTATATTACACATACTTTAAAGAAGAAATAAAACAACTTTAAATAACTACATATATCTGACAGTATTTAGCTATTTGCTTTCGTATTTTTTTTTTCAGCTCTTTTATTGCTTTAACTATTTCTTTACTCTGTTTTTTAAGTTTAAAATCAATAAATAAGAAGATGCAGAGTATAACAGTTTTGGTTATAACTATCATTTCCATTAATGTTATTATGATGCTTTTTTAAATTTCTTGTTATGTTTTTGTGGAGAAAATAGTAACATCTGTAATTCATGCAAAATTCTTTGGAATTATTCATGAAAATTCATGGATTTGAAAATCTGAAATGTAGTAGATACCCTGCATCTAAGATTTTTAAAAAAATTGAAAGGAAGCCTAATATGATGAGTAAAAGGTTTTATTAAATCTGTTTCTTTTTCTTGTGATACTTTTGTTTTTTTATAAGTGTAATTAAATAATTTTTCTTTTTTTGTTGTCACATATTTTCTTTCAATAGATTAATTAAATTATTTTATTTTGAAAGCACTGATAATGTTAAATATCCCTCATAGTCCTATGAGATATCTTACATTCACCAGTTCGCTTAACTCTCTATTCAATAGTTCAATTACCTATTAATTTTGTGTCATTTTATATAATCACTGAATTATTTTGATTATCTTTTGTTTAGTAAGTTAGTGTTGCTTTTAAATGTCCCTTCATTAATTTTCTTAATTTTTTTTTCAGATGAGATGAAAAGAAGAAGAGATTTTTATTCCCAATCAAATATTGGTAAATATTTTACAAAAAAATAGGAATTAATTGTTAAAATGCATTGTTAAGGAATTTTAAATTGTTTTAAAACTTTTCCAAATGATAAAACCTTTTGTTATAACTTTTTATAATAATTTTGTCTTTTTTAAGTTATTATTATCAGGGATGCAGAAATTCTCAGAATCTAATATTTTCCCAGAACCCTACTTTTTGATTTGAAAATTTTCTCAAAATTATGGCGTTTTTTTATTGTTATTGTTGTTTTTCAAAATATTATTAGAAAGTAAATTTTGAAAAAATTCATTTGATTTTACACAATTTGTGAATAATCTATGTGTATAGAAATCAAAATATATTGAAATAGTAATGATTCATAAAACTAAGTTAGAGATCCCACTCCTAAATTTAACATAACATGAATTTTGTTGCAATTTTCTTTCTTTAATTTAATCTAAAATTTCTCCAGAACCTTGTTCACGTAATTGGACATATTCTGCACTCGGTGGCCTAATTTTTCCGGGCTTTATGCGCGATACTTTCAATAATAACCAGGATGTATGTTACTAATTTAATAAGATTGCTGTGTTTTAAAAAAAAGTATTTTTTTTTTTTTTTGTATATGTAATATTTTTTATTTTAATATTATGCGTGATTTTCTCTTATTTTGAAAACTATCATCACATTAAAAAAATAATTAAATATCATGAAATCTATAGCAGTAATGAACAAAAAACAGATCGACAACGAATTCACCCGAATCGGACTCTTCAGAAAGGGGTTACTCAAATACATGTTTCGTTTCAAGATTCGATTGTTGTAATAAATAATATCATATAATAAATATTGGGTTTTAAAAACTATGTGGAAATCAAAAGCAATAACTGCTAAAATTATCGATAGAATCATTGCCTTATGAAGTAAATGATCAAATGCACAATTCGAATATCCCATATCGCTTGAAATATATCGGGATATAAAAGAATGACACTGTAATGAAAGTATGGGATTGATTGAACTTCAGTATCTGCTTGCCTAAACAAAATATGTACTATTGTTGTATCTAAATTTGTTTGAATTTTCATTTTCTCTTAACATTTGGTATGCTGAACAAAGTTAGGATTATTTTTTTTAAAAATATATATTATAAGAGAAAGAATAAATAATGATGAAGCAAATAAAAAGTGGACATATAAATAGCTTTAGGAAAAAATGTGTGGTTTATTATCAGGTGATTGATACAAAGAGGTCTACAAGGTTAACTAGTATTTTTATCTTGTTTGCTGCAGAGATGATTGTGCTCCGGAAAAAATCTGTACGTCCAGATTTTTCGCTAACCACAATCCGGAAATCGAAGTTCCAGAAATTTCAAGAAATTATTGATCACAATTATGTATAAAAGTTCTTGTATATTTTATTTAAAAATATTAGAGCTAGAATTTTTACTTGGCATCTTATTCATTTCTAAATAATTATAATAAATGTGATTAGAGATAAAAGTAAACTTATACATAATTATTCTCTTGTTAATAAATTATGCTGCCTATAATTTATTTAGAATTTCATGTTTTGAAAATCTTGATGATTTAAATTTATAAAAACATAAATTTTTTGAAATGTGTCATTAATGATTTTACTAAAGAAATTTTCAGGATTTTTGAGGTGGGCTCACAATCACCCCTGTTGCTGTGAAAGAAGAAATTAACAAAATTATTATGGAAAGATACATTTTGGATACAGTTAGCTATAAGTTTCTGAAAATTCTGGTAAATGACGGTAGATAGTGTTAATTGTCAAAAATTAAGTTCAGTCTTGAAATTTTTTTAGAGTGGCACCTAGTGGTTTTGTCAATCCTATAATGCTCCATCAGAAACGATGCAGACCAATTAAAGTTTTATTTTTTAACTGAGACTTAAATTTCTGTGAAAGTATCAATTTAATCATTTATTTTATACAGTTCTTAAAATTACAAAAACAAATTCTCTTTTTCTCATTATAGTTGATGAAAAATATTGTCCATGTTTTAAAGTTTCTTTTCTTTCTTAATGACTTATTTCTTTTTTCAAAAAAAGAAGGGGGGAGTTCTGTACCTTCGGAAATAATCTCAAATATCCAATTATAAGAAATAATTTAACAAAATATAATGATAAATTTTAATATAGAACTCTGAAGGGGGAAAAAATTTTCGGACAGCTTTATCTCGCTTTGATCTCTAAGGCCAAGAGAAGGAGAGCTTACATTAAATGTTTTTTATAAGAAAAACTATAATTTTTATTATTAATAACATTTTATACTTAAAAGATAAGCTTGTGCGTTTGAACTGTATAAAGTGAAAACGTTTATATAATTTTTTTTCATTGGAGAAATTCCTGCTTTTCTCAAGCTTAACTAAATAGTAAATTAGAAAATAAGCATTTTTACAAGAAGAAATTTGCAGTTTTGTAAATTTTTAAAAGCCTTATTTATCTGTAATGCATATGCATTCATCTCTTGTTTTAAGTTCTTATGTCCATTTCTTAGAAAAAAATTTCTTTTTTATATAGGAAAAAAAATAAATTATAAAACAGTGTCCGATGAGAAGTAATTAGTAATTGAGAATTTCCAATAATATTACTCTACATCAGAATTAATAATTCATTTTTCAAAAATTTGTACCATTTAATGAGCATAGAGGATTTTTTTAAATTTACTGAAAATATGTTTAATTTCTGTAATATTCATATATAAATTCAGTATCAACTAATAAAACTTTGTTCTTCGTATATATTTTAATGTATATTAAAAAAATAAGTTGTGTGTGGCATTCTAGATTATGTACTTTTATTTATTTTATTTTTTATTTTATTTTTTACTAGATATCAGAAACATTCCATCCTCTAGCGAAAAACGTGGAGATTTATGGGGTTGTGATAGGCTTATTTTTACTGCAGATGACATCATTAGCGTCTCTTTGGAATATTATCCTCTGTAAGTTATGTACATCTATTTTCTTACCATATTTGAATTTCGATTTTACTTTGCTCTTTTTATGTATTAAGGGTCAAGTTTTTGTTACTTTTTATATCTCTTTTAGATTGTAAGATTAGTTTTATAAAAAAAAAAATTTGTGTAAAATTCATTAAAATAACAACTAGCTTTTACAAAATTAAATGAGCCTGCAATTTTTCTTCCTGTTTATGCTGGAAACTTATAGACTATTTTAACTATATGTGTTACACTAATTTCAAATATACAAGGAGTATTCTTCTATCAAATATACATTTGAAAATTCAAAGTAAAATTCTTAGTTCTACAAAGGAGAATTTAGAGAGTTTTATCATAGTTAAAATGAATCTATTAAATCAGTACATGGATTTAATTGAACTACAACAAGTCTTTGAAAATAAAGCTTTTAAGGAATAAAAATTTTCATATTTCATATAAAAAATTTCATTTCATCAGCATATCAGTTTGAGAATTCTAAGATCTAAACAATTCATTTTAGCATAAAAAAGTTGCATATATATTAATTTACATTTGTTTAAGAATTAAGGCTCTTCTTTTCAAAACATTTTATTAGTTTTCAGTTAATAATTTTGTTTTAAAAGCTATTATTTTTTGCAGTTTAGGTGTTGTTTTTTTCATTGATTAATCTTAAAAATATATTTATTATTAATAAAGTTTTTTATATATCAAAACGTTTTAAAAATAATTTTTTTCTTTTTAAAAAATTTTATTTCAATTGTCTTATGTGCTCTTTTCCATAGAATGCACTAAGTCAATTCTTCAAAATTCTTTTAGGTTCCATAAAAAATGCACTTAAAAAATATGTGAGTAATTTATATGTAATTAGAGTGTTGTAGGAAAAATCAGATCATATGGTGTTTTTTTTTTTTTTTTTTTTTTTTTTTTTTTTTTTTTNTTTTTTTTTTTTTCAAAAGAAATATAAAATAGGCCAATGTGTTCTAACTTCTCTATTCTTAAAATAAAAATAAATTTTTAAAAAAAACTTATCAAGTCTGTTTAAATTGCTTCCATATAACATAAAGTTATATTATTAAATGAGTTTTAACTTTAATGATACATTTGTGATAACTATACAAACACCGGGTTGATTTGTTTACTCATAAAAATATTCATTTTATTTTATTTTTTCTTTTGCAGATACGAGCAGCTGATGGCAAAATCTTTTTCTATTAAGGTGAGTTTTCCGAACTAATTATGAACATGCATGATGTAAAAACATTACTTGTTACCAAAACACTGTTCTCATAAGCAATTTATAAACATAACACCTTTCCTCTTTAAACAATCTGTAGGCAAGACTAATAGAATTTAAGTAACGTATCTAGTATTTTTTAGGAGTTTTTTTTGTAACCCTCCAAGCTCTGAAAATTGTTTGGAAATTTGTAACGAAATATTCATCCTTTGAATAAAATGGAGGGAAACAAGTTTTTTGAAGCAGGAAAGTTAGCAGCTAAAATTTCAGGAAAGTCGGGACTAACTCTCAGAGGATTAAATAATCCTTGTAAGGATTTAAGAGATAACAACGTTGCAGCAAATTTTCAACTGTGCATTTTTTAAATTTTATAAAAATTATCCAAAATCAACTTCAAACTGTATATTGATTAAGATTAAAGTCAGGTGCTCTTGATTTCGATTTTTTAATGTGGTTTATTAGAAGACATTTACTAATTAATTTTTGAAAAATTATTTGTGTCAATTGAAAGAAGAGTTCTGAAATGTTAACAAAACTTGCTGTAAATTATTATTGTATAATTTTGATAATTTTTACCTTTAATACAAGCAGCATTAATACAAAAATGCCAACAACTAATAAAATTCGGTGTTCCCGGATTATAATTTTCGAGATTTTTCTATTTTTACTATTTGTTTTATTTCTCGACCTTTCTCTTATTATAATTTTTAGTCCAAAATCTGTCAATGTATAACTTTTTTGTCAAGATTCTCAAATCCATTGTGCTAAAATGCTTCAGCATCCATATGTTTGACAATTTTGATGAATTTATGCTTCCCTGTTTCTAATGACTTTTTAATGAATGATTTTTAAATAAGCAAAATATATTTTCAGTCTCACAAGCGCTACTTTAGATGCCCTGGTGCTTTGAAAGTTTACCACTTGAAAAAACTGCTTTGTGCTAAATATAATCTTGAATCAAATATGGTATGTTTCTTCTTATTATTATTGTGTACCTGCTTGTTATAAATTTGTTGCATACTGAAAATCTCACAATTTGGAAACTTTTACAAAACAGCTCTCATTACTGAAATATTTTTAATTGGTCGTGAATCTTTTATAAATAAATCATTATGAACCCTCCCTGCAAAGCAGAAACTCCTCTAACCAGGCATGAACCGTCATTTATGTCCTGAGATATTTTTATTGATCTTTTTAAACTAGGAGTGCACAACCTTTTTGAGTGAAGAGCCACATGCACAGTAGATTGACCGATGTAGGGCCGCATGCCAAAGTATTTAGACAGTCATATTGACAGCAATTGTAGGTAGTAATTGTTATGTAAACATCATTGTTCTAGGCACTAAATTATTTTTCTCAGTTAACCTCGTAATATCTTTGCATAAAATTAAATACTTTTAAATGTTTAAAATTTGAAACTGCAAAACTGATTACTTAAAAAAAAAAATTCCGAAAATCAGAATCAATTTATCTGAAAAAAATTTAGATCAATTGAATTAATTAAGAACTATGAGAAAATTCATGTTTATTTTTATCATATTACATTATACAAAAGTCCATTTAAACATAAATTTTAAAAAATAAATATTCTAGTTATTAAACTAAATGCAAATTAAATACTTGGATGTAAAGAAAGTTTATAGGGTTAAAAATTATTAAAATTAAAGCATAACCCCTTCACCAGAAAATAAGACTTAGTAGGGAATATTCTTTAACTTTAAAACATTTATTTTAAATAAATTATAAGAGATAGGGGCTAAGAGAGGGAAGAAAAAGAAAGAAAACATGATTTTGAAGAAACCATTTTCCTTAATAATTAAAAACTATTAACTTGTTTACAAACTGTTATGATGAATATTTTTTTTAACATGACACTTACTATTTACAGTTAATACACATATATACTAGCAATTAATAAAATTTACATTACTTTACTGAACTTATCTTGATTAAATTTTTTTACAGTTAAAATTTAATGCTATACAAATCATTTCCCAGCATATGATCATAAATGGTCTTAAGTAGGTGTAAAATGGTTTAAAAAGTTTCTAATTGGTTATCGTGTAATTAGCAAAATTTTTTATTGTTGTGATAATTTTATTTACTTAATCATGTGATAGCTTTTTCGAGGCATTAAATAAAAATTTAATGATTTTGTTTAAAGACTGCTCTGTAATAACAGGCCAAATTCATTCTAGAAAACAGTCTTTCAGCAGAAGCTCTTGTAGTGGGCAGTATTAAACTTCAGGCAAATAACTTAATCAGTTTTGGAACCTGTCCTAATTAGTATTCTTCCTTTCCTGATTTTTAAATCGTGTGAATATAAATAGCAATGTGTTATTTTTAAATTGCTTGAGTACGAATCGAGATCTGTGATTTTAAACTGCAAATAGACGACTCAGAGCATACGATTTTTAAAATGTATGAATATGAATCGTGATTTGTGGTTTTTAAGTCACGTGAATATGAATCAAAGTGTATAATTTTTGAATTCCGAGAGAGTAACAACATATGATATTTTAAACATGAAGCGCGATATGTGATTTTAAATCTTGTGAATACAAAATGTGATGTGCAATTTTAAGATAGCATAAATACGATTTATAATGTGATTTTTAAATCATGTGACAACAAAAAGAATAGGTTGGGTATGTGTTAAGCTTGCACATGTTCATGGGACTAAGGAAATATGCACATGCTTTTAATTATTAATTTATTTATTTTTTGTAAAGGGGACCATGTTTAATATAAGTGTACACACCTCGTTTTTTGTATTATTATTCTCTTCATGAAGTTGTCGATTTTGCCAAGATATGTAATTACTTTTTGAACTTTAAGAAGTATATATATACGGAATCGAATTTCGCGATTTGTAATATTGTGATAAAATATCAGGATATTCTAAATCACAAGTAAAAATACTGCAATAACGAGAAAGAAAAAAGAAAACATGTTTGAAAAACCTCTTATATTTATGTTAAAATCGGCACAAAAAGATCATGTAAAAAGTAATTATTTTAATTTGCATTCAAAACTTGCATGCTATCAAATTATAATATTAAAAATACCAGAATTTTTTAAATCACGAGGAAAAGCGCAGTAATAATTATTAAAAAAAATTTCAAAAGCCCTTTATATTTATGATGAAATTGGTGCAAATAAAGTGCTTCCCAAATTTATGTTTTTAAAAACAGGATTTGAAATTAGAGTGTCGCAATAGTGTATAAAAAATATTGGTTTCATCACTTTCAGTGATGTGCCAAAATTGTTACACTGCGATATTTTAATGTATTGTTTATATCTTTTTTAGATTGATGTATTGTATAAAGATGACATTCTCAAAAATGAGTACACACTTGTTGATCTAGCATATATATATCCATGGAAAAGGGTATGTATATTTAATTTCATATTTATCAGGGGTCTGTTTAGAAGAAATTTGGGTCCGTTAACGGGCGCTTCACAAAATATCTTTTCATAAAAACGAACTCTTCACAAAATAATTTATCTTTTAATCGGACCCTTCACACATTTGTTTATCTTCATTGTTTTGTTAATCGAATAAACCCTTCCGGGGGGGGGGGACAGTTAGAGACAAACAAAGTTTTCCTAAGTTTAAGTTCTAAATGTAGTATTCTAAGGAAATGTTTCTACTTTTACAAACACCTTTTCTCCATTCTTATTAATATTAAATCATAATTTTTTTTTTTTTTTTTGTAAAAAAATAATTGATCAATTTATATTTATTCATGAAATTAATTAATAGAATATTATGTATTACAATTTTTTAAATAAAATATTATAAATTTAAGAATTGTTTAAGTTTACTTAATGCGTAACACATTAAAAGTGATACATAACTAAGTTGTGTTATTTAAAATATGTCAATTGAAATTATTAAAAATGTGAGTGATTTTGTTTCCATTATTCGTCCGAAATGAATATTCTGTGTTGAGCAGTATAGGCTAAATACCAAATATTCGTATGTTGCATCTCTAATTTAGTAGCAGCAATTGTTGAGCAGAATCTTGTATCTATTTACAATTTAAGAACTTCTTGAAAAGGTTTTTAGCAATTTTTGCAATAACAGGACCCTATTTGCACAAATTCACAAAAGCAGGGCCCTACTTAAAAGAATGTGACTTAACGTTTATTTTATATTCACAAATTATGAATAGTTTTTTCACAATTTTACAAAAGCAGGGCTGCACATTATTTGGCTGCACACCCTGTCTTTTCAAATCATGAATTGACAGGGAATATTTTAAAACTAAAATCGAACTATTTATACATACACATATGTATAATCAACTTCATTTCTCAATTGTTATGAAAATTAACGTTTGTCTTTTATATTTATCCTACGAGTTTTTTTTTTTTTTTTTTTAAATTTTTACCTAATGCTTATTCTTGATATTTTAGAGTGAACCAATGCGGTTATTTTTTAAAACTTCAAACGATTCCATCTGCAACTCAAAAACTTGGGAATTTCCATCACTAGAAAACGACAAGCAGATTTTCATACCTTCAGAGACCAATATTTCTCCTCCTTGCTCTGCCATTAAATTGGAATCCCCGACTCCCTCCATGGCAACTGCACCTTCGTCACGCCATCCCTCAGGTCCACCCTCTCCAAAAATGGCCGAAGAGCCCAAAGAAATCAGCTTAGAAAAACCAAATTGTGCTGCAATGCAAACTCCTAACAGTCCCCAATTCCAACCAAAAGTAGTCTTAGAGCATAAGTTAAAGAGTGCCCTTAAAAAACCTGTACATAATTCCAACTCTTCCGTTATTCCAGAACTTCCAGACGTTGATACCTTAAAAGAAAAATTTCTAAATAAAGTTAACTTACCATCTCATAGGACTTCCAGAGGTGATCTACTTTCTGTTAATGGTTTTCAGAAGAAAAAGAAAGTCACTTTCAGTCCAGATCTAGTTCAAGACTCTTATCGTAATATTCCATTTAGGCACAAGCTTCCAAAGTGCAAAGACAGAAATCTGATTAAACTCAAATCTCCCGATGGCACCACCCTACGCAGTGTTATTCAGATGAGGAATAAGGTGCTGTCTAACAAAAGTTCCTGACCTATTAAATGGTTTTTTTTTTCTATTGACCAAACATTCATGTACCAGAATTAATCGCCATATTTCTTGTCATAATTGTTCCTAAAATGTGTGTTCAATCACTTAAAAATTTTCATAACCATAAAGGTTTTAATGTAGTTAATTTAATGATGATTTTTAATTATTATTATTTAAATATTATCTATGTATCGCAAAAACAACTCTACAATTTTCTGGTTGACTACTCATTTGGTTTTCTAATTTAATTTATAAATATAGGTTTTGTACTTAAAAAATTCCCTATTTGTGGAATAGTCTGCATATGATTTTTTTTCTGTTAAAAATATACTCTTATTCTTAAAATCTATCATTTTTCCGCCTATATACCCATAGGGCTCATTATTATCAGACTCATAAGTTTTAAGAATGTATACAATACAATATATACAACTTATTAAATTTAATAGTTTTTTTATTAAATCATTTTATTTTATTAAGAGTACTTAATTTTATGCAGTAGAAAAATTTAAAGCCTTTGTTTCTTGCATGATATATCTCTTTAATTTTTATAACTTCTTTTTCTTTCAAATTAAAATAAAATTCTTAATGTAAATAAAAGTTAAGTAAGTTATGGCATCTAACCATTCACTATCTTCTATAAGTGAGAAAATGCTTGAAAAATTTATCAATATTCAAGCTTTTGTCCCTATGCATGCTTTTTGTTATTTCTGCAAGCTAAGTTAGAATAACAGAAAATTTCCAAAATATACTTTCTGATACTTTTTTATTTATTTTTTTCAGTTTTATATGACTAATTTTCATTTCCCTCAATTTAGATGAAAATTTTTACACATAAAGGTAAAATTATTTACGGTTCAATATATTTTTAGGACTTTTTGCAATTTAAATAACAATGAAATATAATGTTTATTATATAATTTTTTGTTTTAAAAAAATTAAACTCTTGGAATTATTGTTTCATTTTGTTTTTATCATTGAAAATAATATGCAGAATCGTCTCTATTTTCTCTTAATAAGCTATCATCGACTACAGAAGAGCATTGATATTTTTTTATACTGTAAAATATATACAGTAGGGAACCGATTATCCGGAACGGTCGGGACCATCGTTATTCCGGATAACTGATTTTTCCGGTTTTCTGAATGGCTACAAAAAGCCATTTTTTTTATTGTTAAATCCAACCAAAAAAAAAAAAATTGGAAATAATCTTAAAAATAAGAAAAAACGATGAAGTAATACACTAATGATTATTTCCAAAATGATGGTAAGGTAAACATCTTTAAAAAAAGAAAGAAAAATCGTAAAAACTTATGAGGAAAATAAAAAAAATTTTTTTAAATGGCGAAAAAATTTATCGAATTTCGTTCCGGTTTTCTGATTTCCGGATAACGGGTTCTGTACTGTATATATGTATAATTTTATTACTTATCGATATTTTAATGCGCTTAAAATAATTTTTTGAATCATCTCTACTATCTCTTCTAAAAAAGTTTATAATTTTATATTGAATCAATTCTTATTCATATTTTGATACACTTAAAATTATTACTCGAATCTCGTATATTGTATATTCCTATGGCATTAGTTTTTACCTTATTGTAAATTTCTATTGTCTCAGTGGTACATTTTTTACAATAAAATACTTGTATTAGATTTATATATTTGACTGTCACAAAATAGGATTGAAGTCTGATATCAAAAATATATTAGAATTTGGAAATTTTAAATACTACCTATTGTTAATCACATGAAATTTTATTCATATTAAATGCATGTAATTAAATATATTTATCTGTGTAAATGTCTGATACATATCAGGCTTCAAAATTTAAGTACAACACTAAAGGTATTAGTTTAAATGTATTTAAAGCATCGTAAATTCAAATCAGGGAATATGTGTGATACCTAATGTTCCAAACTCAATTTTTAAATGTCTTTCAGAAATCTGCTCAATTTTTCATTTTTTAATCAATTTTTAATAACTTCTATCAATTTATACCATATTTTTTGAACATTAAAGAACAATTTTCTACCAAAAATATTTAATAATTATTAATGCATCTTAAAAGAACTGAATTTTTAATATTGATACTAATGTTTTGTATTTTATAAGCTATTATACAAAGTATTTTATAATTGAGAATTTAATGTTTATGCAAGGTAACATTTCCTCACTAAACTCATAGAATTCATGCATTAGATGAAGTTTTATATTTTAAAACTTTGTTGCTAAAATTCTTTAGAACAGAAGCAGATAAATGGTTTAAACATAAGCCTTTATTAATTTAATGTTAACATTTATTGGGTTACTTAAATTACGTAAGTGGTATCTTAAACTTACCCGTCCCGCAGTGAACTGATCGTATCCCAGTAGAACGTCGAAGTCAAGCATCACTGGCTGCTGTCAGTAAGCAGATGGGTGACCACTTTGATCAGCCTGTGTAGGGCCTGCGCAGTATTGGTCCTCATTAAACTGTTCTACTGTAAAGTGCTCAGGCTGCCAAAGCAAGGGAGACATCCCCTCTGTAGAGAATCAAAATTGTGATGGCATGTTTTTGGATCATCTTCAGGGATTTTTCCCAGACCGTCACCAACAGCCCATTATGCAGCTCTAGTGCAACTTAAATAAAGTACCTACCTAGATTCAAAGGTCTCTGAGGCCGTAATTTAATGCTCTAACTACCCTGAAAAAAAATGTACACCCTTGTCCAGGGCGAGTTAGGGAACTTTATATTGTAATCTCCATATATATTTTTCATTTAAGTTCTATAAAATCTACTCTTGCTATTTATTTTTTGAGTTCTTATCAAAAATGAAGTAAATGGTGTTGTTTCTAATGTTCATCCCTTATCCTCCATGCCGATTTTGATTTTTAATATCTTGGTTGTAATATTGAGCATCGATTTTTACGTCATTTAAAAACTACACCCTGCGATTCGTATTTATGCGATTTAACAGTTCAATCTCTCGATTCATAATCGCATTACTTTAAAATCCGATATTCGGATTCTCGTAGGAAGTAAGTTTTTTATTAAATTTAAATAAGTTACTATAAAGGAGTGATATTCAGAAATTTGGGTCAAATATGAAACAGGCATAGTGTATAAATTGATATTGAATTTTTGGACGTAAAAGTTTCAGGGTTTTTCACTTTGTAGCACAATCACTCCCCTATGTCACAAATTGATTGTTTAGAGGCAGGGCTGATTGTGCTCCGGAAAAAATCCGGATTTTTCGCTAGCCGTGATCCGGAGATCGAAGGTTAAGACGATTAAAAAAATCATTGATCACAAAGGTTTTCGGAAATGAGTTTTTAAAGGTGGAACTTAAAAACTCAATTTATTTTATTTGTTTGTAAGGGAGAGCCAGATACTTTATAAGCTTATATTCAAGATTAATATTCATTTTTTTTTATCAGTAAATAGTTATTATAATCATAAACTTAACAAAGAAAGACATATTTGTAAATTTCTATTACTTCTCCAAATCATCATTGGTATGTGTAAATGGTATAGGTATGTGTAAAATTTTAAATATATTTTAAGTAAACTAAGAAGTATTGAGAAAAAGGAAAAACCCTCGATTTAAAGAAAAAATAATAATTCTTACTTCCGGAATTTTGACTTGGGCGCACAATCACTCCTGTTAGAGGTTAATTTTCCTTTCTTTTTTTTTATTTTGTATTCGACAAAATTGGTACATAGTTGTGCATGAAGTACATATATAAATTATTGGAACCAAACATATGACTTTATCATCACTCTTTTCTTTTCATGCTACTTTTTAAAAAACTCATGCAAGTTAACCCACTGGCGGGTAAGGAAATGGGCAAAATTGGGTGATTGTTTCTCCCCTACACACAGTTCCCCTATCTATTAATATGGGAAAACCGGTTTTGCTATGCAGGGAAGACTGCAGGTTAAAATGCGACTTTTTACGTGCATAACCGTCAGTGGGTTAAAGAAAAAAACAATATTTCCTAATATGCAATGCAGTTGGTGTATAAATATTATTTTCGAATGCTATGCTGTTCACATTTTTGATCTTTTAACTATCTTAACTTGTTATAACGACAGCCAGACTTTTGACCTTTTCCTGATATTTTTGGAAACAGTCCCTACACTTGGGGAACTTTTTTTTAAAAAATAGCGAATGTAATCTAGCTCATGCTTGATTGAAATTGGAAAAAACCTATTTCTCTACTAGAGAACTTAATTCCCTTTAACACTAAGACCTTGTTGAAATTGTGTAAAGCAAACATTAGCAAAAAGGGGTGACACTTGTTCTTAAGAAACAGTTTTCCAAAAAAAAAAAAAAATTTTTTTATTTATTACTTTTTCTTAAAGCGAAGGGGGGTTTTGATCGATTTAATTTATTGATGTACTGTATTTTGAACTATCTATTTAGGTTCTGTAAAAAAAAATTATTGCTTTCTATGAGTTTAGCTTGGAAAATTTTTTTATCAGTTCTTACCTTAATTTTTTTTTTTTTTTAATTCTGTTTTAACATTTGTAATGAAATGTATATAAAATATAAGGTGTTAGCTATGTTTAAAATATTGAATGAATGAATTTGTATTATTTTAATTCTTTTGTTGTTAAGTAGCAGCTATTTTATTTTACTTTTTTAGTAGTGCTGGAAAAAATATTGAGAGTAAGCCAAAAACATAAATGTTTTTAAATTGACTTGTTTGAATTGTGTACATTTAACAACGTGATAAGAATAATTTCAACTATATCCAAAAAACTATTTTGAAATTTAGGGGAGTTATTAATTAATGATAATGCTTAATAACTTATTATAAAAATAAGATTCAATAAATTGACATAAAAACAAGCCTACCATTACTCTACTTTTCCCCCTCCTCAAACAGGGTCTGTTAGCTATTTTTTAATTAAAAAAATTTTATACAGCCTTTCAAATTTTGACTCTCTACAGAAATAATTTGTAATAAAAATTTTTAAAAAAAGTAGTTTTGTAATTGTTAAAATATCGCATTTTCTAGCTTCATCTCATTATTCATTTTTTTTTCATCACTGTATAAAAAGTGAATTATATATTATTAGTTTGGATTTTTGTTTATTATTTTTTTTGTTTCAAATTTCTAAAACATATTTGTTTGTGCAACAATTAGTTTGCAGTGCTGTTTTATTTTTCAAATTTTATGTTTTTTTAGCCATCCTCTTATACAAATTTTTTGCTATAAATGAACTCGTGTACTTGTGCGAAATTATGCTTATTGAATTTCAGGAGAGCGCAAAAAATCCGATGGTATCTAATTTTTGTAATCAAAATTCTGTATTATCTGTACATTTATTTTTGTCTATACTTATATCAAAATAATTGTGTGTTTTACTGTGGTATGTATGTATAAGTTTTATTGCTATTGAATAACAGTTTAGATATACTTGCTTTTATATGTTAGATTTGTAATAATATTCTGCCTGTTTAAAAGTAGCCCTAATTAATGAACTTTTTACATTTTTGAGTAAACATTTTGAATATTAGTGTTTATTCCTTTATTTAATCCTTCAAATTAAGTCTGGTTTACACTTTCATTCCTTTTGAATGAAATTTTATTATATTGTACAAAACTTATTTTATTCTGCCATTACTGAATTGAATGTCGTGTATTTTATATTAGAATTGGGTAAACTATTTTTTATCACTAGTCTTTTTCACTTACAAGGAAAGTATCAGAATTGCCTTTTAATGAAGTTACAAGTGGTTTTAAAGTAGCATTAAGTTATACAGGGTGCATAGTGTTTTTAAAAAGTACTTAAAGGTGCTTATTTTCGTTTTTTAAAGGCTTTTCTATTCGCATTATTTTATTCAATGTTTTCACAATTTATTCAACTACAATAATAATATTAGGATGTGCGCACGAATAAAAAAAAATTTAAAAATTTCAAGATTATTTAGTACATTGGCGATTGTAATTGCTGCGACAGATCACAATAGGAAATATCCCCTTATATATTTTTTTTAAATAAAGAGTTGACAAATATTTTTGGGGTGCTTCAGAGGGGCTTATTTTTTGTTTAAATATTTGGTTACCTACCCAATTATAGTCTTTAAAAAACAATTACGCAGCCAATAAGTCTCCAATTCATGTTTGCTTTATTTAAGTATGTTTTTTATTAAAATGATTTCAATAAGTACTATATTAAAATTAGCTTTCTAATTTTGCGTAATTTTCACCTACTTTTATTAAAATACTTTTACAAAGAAAAAGATATTTGTGGGGTTTTATTTTAATTTATAGTAAGAAAAATGTTTTAATTTTTAACAAAAAAATTTCAGCGCATTTTTTTATAATTTTAACTTTCTTCTAAAAATCAACTTTTGATTTATGTATATAACGTCGTTGCCAAGTGAAAAGATTAAAACAGGTCTTAGGCAGGGAAGGAGGGTACAAAATTTATTTATTAATTGTTAGACAGAGAACGTTCTTCAAATTGGTCACGAGATGTTGTGCTCCTCAATATAAGTTAGGGAAAATCTTGCAAAGTAAATCAGTAAAATGTTTCATTTTAATTAATAAGGGAAATCTTATTACTTATTTTTGGTTTGTAAAATAGGTTGCGCGATTCCGACAAAGAGCAAAGGGGGAAATGCCTTACTTTTAATTAATGCATACTTGAGCCAAAAATAGATTAAAGGGCAGAATGTGAATTTAAAAGTGTGAGAAAGAGTTTCGTTTTCAATAATAAATTAAGAAAAGGATTTACAGAAAAGAATAACATATTGTAAAATTAAATGTAATTTTAATTGAAGCTTTTTATGTGACATGTATATTAATATCTGAAGCTCTTCCTTTGCAAAATGTTATTCGATATATTATTTGCTTTAACTCCTATTTCAACTCATAGATGATTGAGATCAGCAATTGTTCAATATGGAAACTCTTTCAGTTATTTGCTTGTTTTTAAAAAATTTTTGAAATGATCCTAACAATTGTATATTTGACGACAACTTAGTTGTAAATTTTTAACAATTTACCATAACCAAACCAAAATAGTCAAATTGTTTACAAATGGCAGTTCCTGTACCTTCCTTGTTAGTAAATGTTAACATTCCAATACTATTTTGTAACAGTTTAGAATTAACACATCATTCCTAATGTTTTTAATCTTTTTATTCCTGTACTTATAATTATTTTTGGAGAATTATTTTGAATTCAAATTCCATAAAGAACAAATTGTTTTTTCTTTCTTTTGTTTTTGTAAAATTGGCTATGAGTTGTTTGATAAAGATGTGTAAATGTATATGTTTAGTTTAAATTATATTTTTCAAAATATAAGTGCCTGTTGACTCTATGTAAGTAAATTTTAAAACTGCTGAAAACATGCATGCTAAATATTTCTTACCGTAAACTGTTTTCTAATCCAATCTTACCAACAACTTTTTGCCTTCAACATTTTGTACATATGTCCATAATTACTTTACTTATAAATGTTTTTCTTGTTACTGAATTTAGCTTAGTTTACTAAGAAGTTAAAAGGTGCTCAAATTTGTTATTTACTTTACTGTATGCCAAGTTTGCCAAAAATTTTATAAATGATATCTTAATAAGTATCACAATCTGTTTTTCATTCCAAATAAAACTGTGGAAGCCCAAACTTTGAGGACCCACAAAATAATTTTTGATATTGCTTTTACATACCTGACTTGGCTTAAACTCAAAAACATAGTTGCCTACACTACTGGATTTTGCCAGTTTCTACTGGTTTAATAAAAATTCTCCTGGTTTTTTAACATTTTAGAAAATTCCCTAAAATTGAGTAAGTTTCCTAAAAAAAAAATACCTATTGAAATATAATTTTTTCATTGATTGTTTATTTGAATATTTAAATAAGTATTATTAATACATCATGAAGCAATCCTCATCTATAGAAATCAGTTTAAAACTTTTTTTTTTGTACTAAAATGTTCAGTTTATTATGCAGAATTCTCTATTAAAATAATTTTAAAACTAATTAACTAATTAAATTAATTTAAATTAACTTTCTTTGATCAATTAAATTCCTATTACTATTCAAATTATTTTCTATTACTTTCAAGTACATTTAAGGTCAATCATAACTGGAAAATATTGCAATTTTTCTATTTTAATGACCATAAAATTCCTTGTCTATAAAATATTTAGTACATTATGCAACAATCGTCATGCAATTTATATTATTTCGTAAAATCTACTGGATTATTTTCCTATCCATGTTGGCAACTATGCATATAACTTATTTAATAAAATTCCTATTTGATCAAAACTTTTTGTATTTGCAGTTATCTTACTAAATAATGAAAAGTTACGTAATTATCTTTAAAATAAATAAAACAAGGCAATTTCTTTTCTTGCCGCAGCTAATTGAAATTGTAAACTTTTGGTTACTTCAGATCTGATTACCTCCCTTATATGTGAAATCAAATTATAGAAACAATCTCAATGTAGAAACTCAGATTCCAAATTAAACTTTCTAGCTTAGTATCTTAACATTGCGGTTCTGAATCCATATCATTAAATAAAAATTATTGACTGATAATTTTATTAAGAAAACATGTTTTGAAAAAAAAACTTTTACTCAAAATTTAGATTGTGCTAAAATTATTAACGAGAACAGAATATCTATGAACATGTTTAAAATAAATAGACTCCATTGGGCCTGGTGAAAAACATTGAGTTCTACATGGAAATTTTCAAGTCTTTAAATTGGGAAATCTTATAAACTCTGACTATGATAATACATTTCTACCAATTCAACATTAGCAGAGGTGTGGTGTAGTAATCATATATACCAGTAAAGTCATAAAAAAAAATAGTTATTCTGTCATTTGTATACAATTCTAAGTACATAATCATTCAATAATCATGTGTTTAAAATTTTAATTTGGATTTTTTTTTTTTTTTTTTTTTTTTTTTTTTTTTTTTTTTTTTTTTTTTTTTTTTTTTNTTACGCGTTAAGATACTGATTTGCTTAAGAATTAAATTAATTTTTCTATCATATTTTTACAATTTTATATGTTTAATCATTTAAGAACCAGTATGCTTATGAATCCTATTTACATTTTTACAAAAAAAAATATATATGTATTTCTTATAAAAACAGACAGAACATATACGTTATTAAACTTCGATGAATTTGGGATGTTTGTTCGATCGGTGATAAGATTTATGTTATTTTCTGTAGGTATAGTCATTTTAACTTAACTTTACAAAGTTGCCATAAACTTTTTATGTGTGAATTTTATGTTTTAAATGTGCCACATGTTGTTTTATCTGTATAACTTTTAATGATTATTTTTCTTAACTGAATGGTTTCTTCAACAAATCCCTACTTTCTCAATTTTTATACTTAATCATTTATTTCACACTGCTGACTTTCATACAGTATTTCTAAGTGATATTTTACATTAAAGCCAGCCAAAGATGTTCCTTTTTTTAAATAATAAACAAGTGGTTGATGTGTTCAAATATTTGTAATGCAACAAATTTATTATGAAGTGTCATTTACATGAATTTAGTCTTAGCTTTATACTTCTCATTACCTTTGTAAATAAAAATTATTTTTGTACCACATTTACTTGTATTATATCTTAAATTTCACTGTAAATAAAATGTTACATAAAATTTTATTGCTTTAGTTTTCTCCTTAATTTAAGTTGTACAATAGCATACCTGCCAACTTTTACGCATTTGGCATAAAATTTTATTTCTTTATTTAAAGTGGTAGTAAAATGTATACTTTCTATATATTCTTTGCATTTATAAACTTAATTTATAAAATTTTTGACAACCATTATTTTTAAAAAAAATTTAGCATATATATTAATATGTAGTACTGTCATGGTAGTCCGCATAAGCTTTGTCAAAATATAACCTATGTTTCTGCCTGAAATTGTAATTTAAATTCCATTTTACTACCACCGGGGAAAATCGTCCTCGAAAGGATTAAAAGTTGGCAGGTATGCAATAGTTTTTGGAAGTCACCACACTACATTTAATAGATATATATCGCCAGCTCATTTTAAAAAAAAAAAAAATCTTACGAAAATAGTATAATATAAATATTCTTATCTATAAATGAAAAGGCTCATAGTTAACCTGTTAGATTCAAAATAATTTAGTTATGAGGTTATTTTTGCTAGAAATTTGCTTTTTATAAAATTAAAAGTTTAATAAAAAATTAGATTTCATGTTGAAAAACTCTAATTATTGCTAAATTGTACTATATTGATCAGAATATAACTATAAACAGTCAAATTTTAAATTAATTGTAGTCAACCAACCGGAGAAAATATTTAAAATAACTTTGAATTACATACATTTTCATACACAAGTGGAAGTGATAAATAATAAAAAAAACTCCATGATCAAAAATAATGAGTGAATTAAATTTGAGATGCATGAAAAAGAGTTAAATTTATACTTGTTTTTTCTAGATGAAATTAAATTTATTAAAACGTATAAATTTATTAAAAAAAGTTGTACTGTATTTTAAATGTTAGTTTTTTTTCCTTCATTAATTTAAGCACAGCAGTGAGCAAAAAAAAAATTTTATTCAGCATTCATTAAAACATTTACAATTTAAAAATAAAATGTCAATTATACAATAGATTTAAAGTAATCTGTTTTTTCTAAATAAGTTTTGTGCCATTCATTTGCTAAGTAGAAAAAAGGTTCTTCGACTCCTTTGTTTTCCCTCTGCAATAGAAAAAAGTATATAATTTTAAAAAATTTCGCACTACAAAACTCGTAACATCGTTGACATTTATAGAAAAGAAAAAAATTTCGAATTTAAATGTGTTAGGAGAGCTATAGCAGGGTTCCCACGGTACTTGAAAGTCCTTGAATTTAGTTGAAAAAAATCAGGGGCCTAAAAAGTCCTTGAATTCTGCCTAAAGGCCTGGTTTCTTAGGACAGGACGCCGTCAACTGGAAATCAGCGCTAACCTCTGATTGGCCCATTTGTGAGTTTGATAGTATACGTCATCGAACGCTCATCTTGAACTANCATCATGATTCACATTAAAGTGATTTATCAATCACACATCATGATTTCAATTAAAGTTATTTCTGAATCATATAACGTGATACGTATTTAAGTAATTTCAGAATCATGCCTCACAGTTCTTATTCCAGTATACAAATCACGCATTGCAATTCACAAAAGAGAGATTTAAGAATTACCACTCCCAATTCTCATCAAAATGATTTAAGAATCACACATAGTTTCAATTTACAAATCACACATTGTGATACGTAATTTACGCAATCTTCGAGACGTACTTCACCTTTCTTATAATTTGAATTTACATATTGTATATTTAGATTTGTATAAATGCGATTTAAAAATTATGCTCAGTGAAAATTACACATATTCACAAAATTTTAAAAATCACGCTTCACATTTTAAGGATATATTTTAAAGAAAATTAAGCTTGGTAAGTCTTAGTTATCTGTAAAATATTTCATACAATGCAAAAGATTTTATTATGCTCAAAATACATTACTGATATTCTAAAGTAACAAAATAGATAATTTGTTTTAAAAATTGAAACAGGATATATGGATATATTTTGATATTTTATCTAATTATATGCATTTCCTGTAACCTAAAATTTGATCTAACATATTAAATAAAAAGTATTTATATTTTAATAACCGTACAATCACACAAACTTTATCAATTATTTACTATGCTTGTTTAAAGTAATATGCATTATTTATTNAACAAAAAAGTATTTTTTTGGCGTCAGCTCTACGCCAATAACATAAGTATTTTTTTGGTGTCAGCTCTACACCAACTTTCCGCTGACGCCCAGATAAAAATATGACGCCCGCTTGTTTAAAGTAATATGCATTATTTATTAATTCTAATTCACTTCATTACATTTTTCATGAAGAGTTTCATTGAAGCTAGTTTTTAAATGTTGCCTAGTATCGTTCGTATGTCAATTGGATTTTTTTTATTTATCAGTTGGAATTTTTTAAAGTGATTTGAAACAGCCATGTAACTATCAACCATTTGTATTATTAGGTGATAAATTTAATAAATATTTTTTTGTTGTTGAATAAGCATTGTGCTTTAAATATATACAATTTCTGCTTTTACGTAATTGTAAAATTTGGCATATAACTGTAATACCGAATAGGTCCTTGAAAGTCCTTGAATTTTTTTGAAAAATTGAGTGGGAACCCTGTATAGGCAAAACCAAACAGTTTAATGTTTATAACATTAGTTACAGAAATACTGGGCAGATTTTCTCTATCCTTGTATTGCTAGAGTTCTTAAAATATTAAAAATTTTGAAATTAAAATAAAAATTTAAAAAAAAACTTTTTAAGATTAATTAAGAATTTTCATTGTTTAACTTTACGTTCTTATTTTTAATGTACATCAAACGAATTTTAATCTACCATCCTAATAAGGCCTAACACTTTCATTTGTTATTTGTCTAAATTTAAAAAACATGTAGCAAAAGATAAAACATTTTAAAGAAATTAAATTTTTACAATTTAGGATTACATACAATTTTTATAGTTTGAAAGAGAAAATAAGATCAATTTAAGCAAAAAACTTATCTACTGTACCAAAGGAAGAAAAGTACAAGAAAATGTACTAGAAAATAACAATCTAAGTAAAAGAAATGCATGGACAAAATTTTGATAAAAACATCACAACTAATAAAATAACGATATGCTGCTGCATTTTTATTAACTTGCTATTGTGTCAATAAAGGTTGAAACTTGCAATCAAAATTTTGATAACTTTCCAACTAGCTGGAGCACTTCAATCTGTACTGAAAATTTATGCCTATTAACAATGCCAGCTGCAATTGTTTTCTGGCTGTTATAAACAATAACAATCTAAGTAAATAACAAGAAGAAAATAACAATAGGAAATAACAATCTAAGTAAAAGAAATGCATGGACAAAATTTTGATAAAAACATCACAACTAATAAAATAACGATATGCTGCTGCATTTTTATTAACTTGCTATTGTGTCAATAAAGGTTGAAACTTGCAATCAAAATTTTGATAACTTTCCAACTAGCTGGAGCACTTCAATCTGTACTGAAAATTTATGCCTATTAACAATGCCAGCTGCAATTGTTTTCTGGCTGTTATAAACAATAACAATCTAAGTAAATAACAAGAAGAAAATAACAATAGGAAATAACAATCTAAGTAAAAGAAATGCATGGACAAAATTTTGATAAAAACATCACAACTAATAAAATAACGATATGCTGCTGCATTTTTATTAACTTGCTATTGTGTCAATAAAGGTTGAAACTTGCAATCAAAATTTTGATAACTTTCCAACTAGCTGGAGCACTTCAATCTGTACTGAAAATTTATGCCTATTAACAATGCCAGCTGCAATTGTTTTCTGGCTGTTATAAACAATAACAATCTAAGTAAATAACAAGAAGAAAATAACAATAGGAAATAACAATCTAAGTAAAAGAAATGCATGGACAAAATTTTGATAAAAACATCACAACTAATAAAATAACGATATGCTGCTGCATTTTTATTAACTTGCTATTGTGTCAATAAAGGTTGAAACTTGCAATCAAAATTTTGATAACTTTCCAACTAGCTGGAGCACTTCAATCTGTACTGAAAATTTATGCCTATTAACAATGCCAGCTGCAATTGTTTTCTGGCTGTTATAAACAATAACAATCTAAGTAAATAACAAGAAGAAAATAACAATAGGAAATAACAATCTAAGTAAAAGAAATGCATGGACAAAATTTTGATAAAAACATCACAACTAATAAAATAACGATATGCTGCTGCATTTTTATTAACTTGCTATTGTGTCAATAAAGGTTGAAACTTGCAATCAAAATTTTGATAACTTTCCAACTAGCTGGAGCACTTCAATCTGTACTGAAAATTTATGCCTATTAACAATGCCAGCTGCAATTGTTTTCTGGCTGTTATAAACAATAACAATCTAAGTAAATAACAAGAAGAAAATAACAATAGGAAATAACAATCTAAGTAAAAGAAATGCATGGACAAAATTTTGATAAAAACATCACAACTAATAAAATAACGATATGCTGCTGCATTTTTATTAACTTGCTATTGTGTCAATAAAGGTTGAAACTTGCAATCAAAATTTTGATAACTTTCCAACTAGCTGGAGCACTTCAATCTGTACTGAAAATTTATGCCTATTAACAATGCCAGCTGCAATTGTTTTCTGGCTGTTATAAACAATAACAATCTAAGTAAATAACAAGAAGAAAATAACAATAGGAAATAACAATCTAAGTAAAAGAAATGCATGGACAAAATTTTGATAAAAACATCACAACTAATAAAATAACGATATGCTGCTGCATTTTTATTAACTTGCTATTGTGTCAATAAAGGTTGAAACTTGCAATCAAAATTTTGATAACTTTCCAACTAGCTGGAGCACTTCAATCTGTACTGAAAATTTATGCCTATTAACAATGCCAGCTGCAATTGTTTTCTGGCTGTTATAAACAATAACAATCTAAGTAAATAACAAGAAGAAAATAACAATAGGAAATAACAATCTAAGTAAAAGAAATGCATGGACAAAATTTTGATAAAAACATCACAACTAATAAAATAACGATATGCTGCTGCATTTTTATTAACTTGCTATTGTGTCAATAAAGGTTGAAACTTGCAATCAAAATTTTGATAACTTTCCAACTAGCTGGAGCACTTCAATCTGTACTGAAAATTTATGCCTATTAACAATGCCAGCTGCAATTGTTTTCTGGCTGTTATAAACAATAACAATCTAAGTAAATAACAAGAAGAAAATAACAATAGGAAATAACAATCTAAGTAAAAGAAATGCATGGACAAAATTTTGATAAAAACATCACAACTAATAAAATAACGATATGCTGCTGCATTTTTATTAACTTGCTATTGTGTCAATAAAGGTTGAAACTTGCAATCAAAATTTTGATAACTTTCCAACTAGCTGGAGCACTTCAATCTGTACTGAAAATTTATGCCTATTAACAATGCCAGCTGCAATTGTTTTCTGGCTGTTATAAACAATAACAATCTAAGTAAATAACAAGAAGAAAATAACAATAGGAAATAACAATCTAAGTAAAAGAAATGCATGGACAAAATTTTGATAAAAACATCACAACTAATAAAATAACGATATGCTGCTGCATTTTTATTAACTTGCTATTGTGTCAATAAAGGTTGAAACTTGCAATCAAAATTTTGATAACTTTCCAACTAGCTGGAGCACTTCAATCTGTACTGAAAATTTATGCCTATTAACAATGCCAGCTGCAATTGTTTTCTGGCTGTTATAAACAATAACAATCTAAGTAAATAACAAGAAGAAAATAACAATAGGAAATAACAATCTAAGTAAAAGAAATGCATGGACAAAATTTTGATAAAAACATCACAACTAATAAAATAACGATATGCTGCTGCATTTTTATTAACTTGCTATTGTGTCAATAAAGGTTGAAACTTGCAATCAAAATTTTGATAACTTTCCAACTAGCTGGAGCACTTCAATCTGTACTGAAAATTTATGCCTATTAACAATGCCAGCTGCAATTGTTTTCTGGCTGTTATAAACAATAACAATCTAAGTAAATAACAAGAAGAAAATAACAATAGGAAATAACAATCTAAGTAAAAGAAATGCATGGACAAAATTTTGATAAAAACATCACAACTAATAAAATAACGATATGCTGCTGCATTTTTATTAACTTGCTATTGTGTCAATAAAGGTTGAAACTTGCAATCAAAATTTTGATAACTTTCCAACTAGCTGGAGCACTTCAATCTGTACTGAAAATTTATGCCTATTAACAATGCCAGCTGCAATTGTTTTCTGGCTGTTATAAACAATAACAATCTAAGTAAATAACAAGAAGAAAATAACAATAGGAAATAACAATCTAAGTAAAAGAAATGCATGGACAAAATTTTGATAAAAACATCACAACTAATAAAATAACGATATGCTGCTGCATTTTTATTAACTTGCTATTGTGTCAATAAAGGTTGAAACTTGCAATCAAAATTTTGATAACTTTCCAACTAGCTGGAGCACTTCAATCTGTACTGAAAATTTATGCCTATTAACAATGCCAGCTGCAATTGTTTTCTGGCTGTTATAAACAATAACAATCTAAGTAAATAACAAGAAGAAAATAACAATAGGAAATAACAATCTAAGTAAAAGAAATGCATGGACAAAATTTTGATAAAAACATCACAACTAATAAAATAACGATATGCTGCTGCATTTTTATTAACTTGCTATTGTGTCAATAAAGGTTGAAACTTGCAATCAAAATTTTGATAACTTTCCAACTAGCTGGANTTTTGTGCAAAATTTTTCTGCACATGCATTTGAATATAAATTTCTGAGATTTTAAATCTGTTATTTTACCTTAATTTTAATTAAAAAATATTTTAAAACCTGCTGATTACCTATAGTATAATTAAATTTCAATATAATGCATGGCAACTGTTGGTAGTTTTGAAGTTTATATATTTTCTTGGCAAACTTCAGTTTTTGACATTTTTGACGGTTTAAACCAGTATTATACCCTTGTCATGTCAAAAACCACTTTTTGACGTCAAAAACCACTTTTTGACGTCAAAAACCCAACCCTGAGTGTGAATAATCATTTCAATTATAGCTGTTTGAAGTGAAAGACAACAATAACAATATTATGCATAGTAATGTGTGTTTCTATCCTCTTTACATTTCTTCTAAAACTAACACCATTAAACTTTTGAACAACATGTATGTTTTATGAAAACATTTGCAATTTTAATACAAGAAGTGCATCCATAAATTCAGACAGGATAATTTTTTTCTTATAGTTCTTATTGAAATTTTACGATGTAATGCCACAAATTTAGTCTTTAGTAATAATTCAAACTATTCTGAAGTCTTAAGAAAAAAGGGTATTTTTTATTTTTCTTCATTATTAGGCTTTTAATGTTTATTATACAGTTCTAAAACACAGTCAAAAAGTTCAAGAATCTATAAATATTATCATGGAATTAAACGAAAGTAATTCAAAATTATACAACAAAATGTTATGTTATAATCCAAAATTAAACAAAAACCATTCAAAAATGTTATTTAGTTATGGAACAAATAAGGAAATTCTGAATACGTTATTTTCTGTAAATTAATATGAAGGAAGAAAAATTCTTTTTTTAAGAGGACTCTAAAGGGTACTGGAAGTTAGTTAAATTATTTTAAGATGAAATATATCCTAAAACACATTTTCAAATGCTAAATAAAACTGACAAAAGACACCAAAATATGCATAAATCGATGATAATGCAACACATTAAGTATGACTTAATAATGTGATTATTAAAAGCACAAATTAATGACAAACCTGGTACTGTCATGTAACGTCCAGTGTTTCTTACTAAGTCTAACCATTTGGAACAGCTATTAAATGAATTTTCATTCGTGATGTCATACACAACACATACCACAGAAGGATGTTGCCACTAAAAATAACAAAACAATTTTAAATAATAATGTGGGGAGAGCTGTAATCGACCATGTCAACCATCATCTATAAAAACGTACCCCAACATAGAATCGAGTTAGTATGTCCTATATACTAGTGAATTGGAATTGTATTTTTGTAGTAGTAAATACACTACAGTACTCCCCCTCCAGAATTTTATCTGTGATAGAATTCGATGAACGGATATTACAAGTTTATTCATTGCTGTTTTGTGAGAAACTGGGAGAGATGTATTAAGATCACCGTACTTTTGAGCGCTGATCGTGAGAGCTGATGTTGTGTGTGATCGAAACTGAGTAGCAACAGTGCGAGGAGGTGGGTAATGTTGCAGTCACAAGTAGCAAGTCAACTTTTCAATGTGGACCATCCATCAAAGTAGGTATGTTCAAATCGAAGTGGAAGTTTCTATCAAGGTAGGAATGTTCACATCATGTCCCAAGGTCACCAATGTGGGGAGAGTTATCAACAATGTCAACCTTCTTCTAAGTAAAGGTACCCCATCATAGAATTGAGTTAAGATGTCTTATGTACTAGTGAATTGGAATTGTATTTTTGTAGTGGTAGATACACTATAAATAATAATAAAAAATATTTCTAGAGAAACAGTAAAAGTTTTCTAATTTTTTTCACCTGAAATAATCAGGGAAAAAAATTTTCTTTTGTTTTACGTTTAAATAATAGAAATTTGTTTTTCTATTATTTAAATATAAAACGGTCATAAATTTTTTTCAAAATTAAGTGAATAAAAAAGCTTATTTTTAATACATTGTAATATTTGTATTAAACATTAAAATCAAAAGCAAGATCATTTATCAAGTTATACTTATTTTAATGTTGTAACATTGTTTAAGAACTTACCATTTGTGTTTGGATGTCTAAATATGTATCTTTTCCAGAAGAATCAATCATTAGAAGCTCCTAAAATAGATTGAATATTTCTTATATAGTTTTAAAATACTTTTTGGGTCAAATAAGTTTCATTTTATCATTATGATTTTATAAATAAAATCACTATGGGATTTCAAAAAGAAATAGAGAAATACAGTAGGTTAAAGAATTGAAATATATACAACAGCACTAAACTAAAGATTAATATGTAAAATTTTAGATTTACCCATAAAATATGAAAACAACAGGCATAACTTTTTTAAATATTTATTTCAATATAAAAGAGAAACTAAAACTTAAGATTTCTCTAAAAAACATTAACTGAGATCTGAAAATAAATTCTTACACAAAAAACATCTAAAGCATATTATTGTTTTCCATGTAATTGTCTCTTTCTTTTGGTTTTGAACAAAATAATGCTAAGATAATATGTATCCATGATCATCTTTACAAATATATTTTAAATAGTTTATTGAAAAATTTAATATATAAAGCCTAAAAAGCATGAGAATAAAAATATCAATAATATTATTTCCTGTATACAGAATTCATATTGATTTAAAATTCAATTAGTTTATTAAATATAAGGTATTCTTAATTACCTTATATACAAACAGTGGTCTCCCCAAACGTTTTTAGTCAGGCAATACGCCCTTTGATACCTATAAATGCACCCTCTTCATCCCCTCTGTAAAAAAAAAAAAAACGCCCATCTCTTAAAAAACACTGCCTTTTTATTCATATTCTATTTTAAAAAAATAATTCACTGTTTAAGTAATAATTGCACACTGGTAAAATTATCTGTGATTATACGTTTAATTCTGATTACTATAACAAATATTAACTTTGTTAGGATTATTCTCAACTCTCTTTTTTCAGGGGGGGGGGATATTAATAAATTTTCTTAATGGTTTTAATTTTTTTTTTTTTTTTAAATAAATAACTTTCTTTAAAAAAAATGCAACATCTAATGTTCATTTTCTCATAATTTTCAGTTCAAATTACATAAAAAAATTTCAGTTGTTTATCCATTCATATTTTTTTAGTTTACTTTTTTTGAAAAAAATTTATGCCCAGAGATTGTCTATTAGCATGCCTTTAATTGTTTTTATAAACTACAAATTTTTCTCTTATTCTGATAATGAGAGAGAATCATTTTTTGAAATTACACATAAATAGTATAAGAGGGTAATTTAAAAATAGTTGAAAATCAAATTCAATTATTACATAATGTTACACACTTTGATAAATTTTTACAATGTCGAATGAGTGCCCTTTTTTATACCTAGGGAAAACTCTGATATAAACACATAAAAAATTTTAACCAACTAGGCACTTTGGACATAGGAGGGTTTATATTGAAATTTTTCTTCCATACACCATTTTCTCATGGAAAAACAAGGGAGAAACCTGCTTTTTTAGGTTGGAAATCAAAAAAATGAAAAAAGTTAGTTTCTAGACACTGTAAGTCACCAAATGAGTAGAGGAAAATAGAATTAGACACAATTGCAATTCATTATTATTTTTTTTAGTTGAAACCATTATAATAAAAAAAATTGGAATAAAAATAATAGTTACTGATTTAGATATTATCCCCGTGGCAGAATTGTGGCGATATTGTCGCAGAAAGCTACAGAGCTTTTGTAGAAAGATTTTTCGTTCGGGAAGGGAAAATTTTTGGTTTTCCTTTCTGCAGAATTTTTCGAAAAATGTATTTTCTTTCTGTAGAATTTTTTTTAACGAAGTCTTTCTTGCGTATCAGAGAGGAAAGAAATACTAATCATGATTTTTCTATTCTCATTTAAAAAAAATTTAAAAAATCGGTAGCAAGCTAGAACTTCAAATTAATAATATAAAATAAAAAATTCAGAAATCGCAAAAGTTTTAAAGATAGTTTGCTCTAGAAATGTTTTACCTTTTCTTTTTCTTTAAAGAACACCATATTCGACATACACTTATTTGAGTATCTCTTTTTTAAAGAGTCCTATTCACGTGATTCATGATCTTTATTTTGGGAGTTACTGCACGGAATTTACAGTTTTTAACTTATGTACATATTTTAATTTATTATCATTTCATTTATTTACAAATTTTATTTTGTGCAATGATTTACAAAATTCGAAAGAGGAAATAATTAGTGCATTTTTCCGCCTACAAAATGCGAGAATATCGACTATGATATTAGAATTCAAAAGTATTACTTTTACAATTAAAATTTTTTATACATTTATATTTTATACTTTCTTCTGTAAACACAAAGTTTTTGTTACTAAATTAACAAAAACTAGTAATTATTAGTAGTAGAAATAAATAATTGTTATGATTAAAAGTATCTTAAAGCAAAATATTAGTGCTAGGGAAGATTGTTTCAGAAAGTCCAAAAAAATTCTGCCACAGGGGAAATTATAAGTCACACCACAGGAGAGTGCTGCAGGGGAGTTTACCTGATATAAATATTTAATAATAAATTAGTTAAAAAATTAATAGTTTTTATTTATTAGCCAATTAGGGATGTTGTTTCCTACATCATAAAGCACTGCAGACTCTTTGCCACTAATAATTCAGTGCTACTGTATCCAGTGTATTTTGAGACCATTTATTTCAATGTGTCGACAGTGAATAATAAAAAGACAGAAAAAATAGTGAAGACAGATCGTAATAATAAACAGAAATGGTGAATAAGATAGTAAACATGTGGTTTGAGAGATAGTAAAAACTTAAAAGTTAAAGTTAGAAAAAAAATCATTACAAAACACCTATTACCTTGTCAACAATATACTAACTTTGAAACTTAAAACTAAATTATAATTTACAAAACAAACTTTTTCTCGTTACTCTAATGAAATACTAATTCTAATGTATGCATGGGGCACAAAAAGAACAAATAGTAATAAAAAAGTCAAAAGACGCTAAATCAAAAACACGAGTTCTTTCTAAATATAGCAACCATGTACAGGTGTAATTGTGAGCCCAACTCAAAAATCCTGAAAATTTCGGGAGTAAAATCATTAATGACGCATTTCAAAAAGTTTATATCTTTATAAATTTAAACTATTGATATTTTCAAAATATGAAATTCTAAATAAATTATTTGCAGCATAATTTAGATTGATAAGTATGCATAAGTTTACTTTTATGTCTAATCACTATTATTATACCAGACAAAATATTTACAAATGAAAAAGATGCCAAGTATTAATTCTAGTTCTAATATTTCTAAATAAAATTTCCAAGAATACATAATACATAAATGTGATTGATGATTTCTTGAAACTTTTGGACCTTGGATTTTCGAAAATTTCCGGATCACGGTTAGCGAAAAATCTGGAAATTCGGATTTTTTCCGGAGCACAATCATCTCTGCAATGTATCTATAAATAACTCAAACAAATCTTTGATTCAAACTCACCAGAATTACTTAATATAACTAATATCTTATAAAATGCAGCAGATTTGAGCTCAGATAATTATATTATTTATTCCTTTTATTGAAAACAAAATTATCTGTTTGAATATATCCCCTCGCACAATAAACTGTAGTAAGCAGTCGTACACTGCCTAACCAGAAGTCGAGTAGGTAAGCAGCTCGAGATTTGTCTTTCTTTACATAAAGCAAAATCAATAAACCAAAAATATTTTATTTTTAAACCTTTACAAAGCAATGAAGTAGAATTTTAAAGAAGAAATTGATAATATTGTAAAATGTTTCAATATGCATACCTGCCAATACTGGAAAAATAAAATAACGGAGATTTTACTAGTGGCATTTTTCAGGCTACGAGTAAAATTTTGATACACCATGCGTAATCATGTAAGTCAAAATTGGAAATAATATAAGCACTTACATTTAAAGAAGTAAAGAATATGTACATAAATCTTAATCTAATGAAGATTTTTTTAAACCGTCATTTATAATTACTTTAACTATTTCATTTTATAACCGTCGTTGAACAGCCGACCCAATTTTGGGTTTATGAGTACTTATCTAGAAGCCTTGTAATTTTGAACCCAATCCAGAAGACAACGGAACTCCTGGATCAAGTATTGGAAGAAATTTGCCTTTGTGGAAAACTTTTTTGATGGAACTAACACACATCTCAGTTACATGGAGAGGAAAACCTTTCACGGTTAGCTTGACGGTAAGGAGACAATGCGACAATGTCGCCACGATTCTGCCACGAGGATATTTTTTATTATGACTTTAAATTAATGAAACTATTGTAATATATTAAATACAATATATGCAAACTTACAACATATAAAAAAACTGTCGTGATGGATTCTACAGTAAAAGCAACCGTTCCAGATAATAAATCTTAATATACCTATATGAAGAACATACAACTATTTATTTATAAGTGTATATTATAAATTGGAAATAAACTACTTACAACTGCATCATCTGTATCGGGAATGGCTATTCTTTTAGTTTTTATGTCAATTCCACACGTCTAGAAGGGGGAAAAAAGGTTACACAATAGAATACATCAAAACTGTTAAGTAGAATACATAAAAGTGGTAAGTAATACCCACCATTACATAGTTCTTCTGAAATTTATCAGTGTCATGTAAAAATGTGTGAAGTACTGCAGATTTTCCCGCAGCTGGATCACCTAGTAATATGTACGTTAAAAAATTTTAAAGACTTTAGAATCATTGTCATAGGGCTTTTAAGAAACAAGAAAAGAAAATTCTAAATACAACTGAATATATATGTGTACAGCTTTTGAAATTTTTTAGATAGCATAAAAATAATTTAGATGTTGGAAAATTTTTAAAAAAAAGTCTCAGAACAACATTTTAATGACATGACAATTAAACACCCATTTTAATTACACAAGAAAGAAGTAATTTAAGAATACATATCTGTTTTTTTTAAAAAATATTTTTGGGAAAGCTTAAGTGGTAGTACAAAAAGACCAGGGTTCGCTAAGTGGGCCCACCTTGAAAATACCCACTTGAAACGATAAGTGGGTTATTTCAACAACAAAAAATTTATTAAAACTTACTGATGCCCGTTTAATTTTATATAATTTATTGTGCAGTCTGTTAAGTTTTTAATATTTGTAAAGTAAAAGAATCTATAATTTTTTACTATTAAAAACTTTAAGTGGGTTTTTTCAAAAAGTAATATTTTAATGTAATTAAATCAAATAGAAATTTAAATAATGTAGTTTGAAAAGATCAATTTTTCAAATATAGTTGCATGCTTTATATATTAATATTATTATCAATTCATATGTTTAAAAAAATTGGAAAAAAAATTTTTTTTTTTTTTTTACTAAGTGATAAATTAACACATTTAAACAGTTTTATTTTCTGGCTTTAAAAAAATAAGCTGAAACTTTCTATAAGAGAACTTTTCAAAATTATTTATCTAAAAATGAAATCATTTTTCTACGGTAAATTATTTTAAAAAAAATGGGACAAGAAGTAACTGATACTCTTTATAATTATATATAATTTCAATTTCACTTTCTTTCAATCTTATTATAAAAGCATGGAAGACCATTATATATTTATTTCAGTTTTTTATTAAAGTCAAAAGTCAGATGAGATTTTAGTTTTTACTGATTATAAATATTTAATGATTATAATTTCATAGTGGGTAATATAAGTTTAATAAATATAGTAAATAAAAGTGTGTGAAAACAAAAAGATTAATAAACTTGTTCCTCTTATATTACTGCATTTATATTTTATAATGCTTGAGTTAAAAATTGTGAAACGTTATGTACTTAAGAAGATTCAAATATGTATTAGTGGCAATGCATTATTTAAACTTAATATAAAATACATATAACAAAATTAAAATAACTTTTTGGATTTATTTCTATTTTTAAGCTTATACAACACTTTTTAATAAATAAAAATAGGCACACAGTAAAACTTAAAGTTTATGAGCAATAAAATAAAAAACCCAATTTTTCCTGGGTTTTTTCAAATAAAACCCAATTTTCCCCGAGTTTTTTCAATAAAATCCAGGCGGGTTGGGTTTTTTCTGAAATACCCGGGTTTTTTCAAATCCTTTGCGGCAAACTCAAGTTGACCTTCTTAGATTTTTATGGAACTTTTAAGATTATTAATAAATAAGTTTATTTAAAAAAACATTCAATTTAAATGTTTTTGTTTAAAAAAAAACTCTTTTGTGACTATTTTAAAACTTAAAAATAAAGCAAGATTTTTTCTATGATAACAAGTATATCATAATCATGCACTTCTTGTGAAAAAACTAAAGTATCTATAAAACTTTTCTAAAAATCAAAACATCATTTTATAAAAGTTTTCCATGCTTTTCACTAATTACAAACATTTTACTACGGTCTCTTTAAATTTTTTATTTCAATAATGTTCTTTATTTCTTGAAGTACATTTTTCAGCATTTGATTTGGCATACAACAAGACTACTTCTAATATTAATAAAGAAGTAAAGATTTTTTTGTTTTTCATCAACAACAAAAAAATATATGTGTTCTAAATGAAAAAATTCCAGTATTTAGTGAGGTAAATAATGTGGTTACATAGTTTATAGACTACTTTTGTTTAATGTTATGTTTTGTTTAACTAATTTTTACATAAAAATAAAATTTATTTAAAATATCATAAATAAATCTTTAAGGAGCTAATTTCAAAAATAGATGCAATCAAGATGTACTAGTATAATGCTCTATATAACACAATAAACTACAGTAAAAATTTTAGAACAAAAATATATTTTGTGTAAATATAAAAACCAACCTTCATTCAAAATGGATTTAATGATTAGCACAAGTTATAATGAACATAATAATTGTACATCCTTGGATATTACACTTATTTTAACTCAGATTTTGTATTTTTACAAGCTATCATTAAAAATAAACACCATCCTGTTTTTAAAAGTTTCAAAAAACATTATCTTTAACGTCGTGTCTTATTAAATTGCAGATCTGGTAAATTTTTTAAAAAAAAAATAAGACTTGGATCTTAATAAAATTCTACAAAGCAAAACATTTTTAAAGTGATAAAAGCTCTATTATTATTTTCTTACCAACCACAATACACTTAGCACGCAAGATGTTAGGCATGTTTAAGCGAACTATGCCACTCAAAGAACTTCGTAATTCATATGAATTAGACTTTCGACGATCACAACATGTCATTAATACTGACTAACTTTATTTGAATCTTGAATACAATCAAATCATTGCATAGCAATGATAGTATATTTCTCAAATGAAAGGTAATCTGCACATTCGTACCCAAATGCATTCAAAACAGAAAGCTAAACTTAGTTGCTTAGCAACAAACATTGCCATCTCTAAAAAGTATATATTAAAATATTGTTTGCAAGCTAGAAGCGGCATTGATGATAAATAAAACGCACTTGCGGGTTTCCGTGTAATGAAATCCCGATGAGAGAAGAAAGAAGGGGGAAAAGAAAGGATTTTATTTTATATAATAACAATAGTTGATCAGCCAATATAATTTCAGGGACTAATAATGTTCGACTCCGTAGCCTTGTAAGTTTGAACCCAATCCAGAAGACAAGGAAACTCCTGCTGGATCAAGTATTGGGAGAAATTTGTCTTCGTGGAGGACTTTTTGATTATCCCGTATTTGCGTTACATGGGGAGAGGAACCTCCCATGTTTTGCCTAATAGAAAGGGGACTCTAACCCATGATCTATCCATCACTGAGGATATTTTACATCAACACTGTGGTCAGTGCGGAATCGACCAGGCATCGTTGGGATTCGAACCCGGTTCACCTCATTGGAAGGTGAACGCTCTATCCCCCGAGTCATCACGGCTCAAGGAGAGAGGATTGGAAAATAATTGTGTTATACCGTCGTAATACCTGGAACGGGGAGAGAATCGAAGTAGAAGGTACAACGGAAGAGATTAAAAATATTGCATGCGGAATGTCGACAGAGGTACGAACCTGTTAAAGTATGAAGGTAAAGAAGCAAAAAGAATAAAAGGCAAATCAAAGAATAGACATAAATAAATACTTATTTTTCGGAATCTTATTTATTCCAATATGTTAATCCATGTTGAAAGTGATAATTTTCTGTGTTGACAAATACATTTCTGTGATGACATAGGCTTTGTCATCACAGTAATGTATAAGTATTCTAAAATTATTTAAACTTCTGGAACTTCCCAGCAATTTAAGCACTCAGGATATATCTAAATCAACACTAGACAAGAATAAGCTTTAAATACAACAATCTTTTGCATTTAAACAAAATTTCAAATGTTTTTCAAACAATAAAGAATATGTTTAAAATGTCACAAATTAAACATTAATTTCGGTGACAGAGTTCAGAAAAAATAGTTATTAATAATTAATGTAAATTAATTTCTCATAAATATTTAAACATTAAAACATTTCGAAGGACAATTTTGCTGACATTTACGCAAATTAATAAAGTCATAATTTTTGTATACATAAATTTTGAACAAAATCATACTGATTCTAAATTTTTATTTTTGTTCTTTAAATAAAAACAGTAATATTTAAAAGTAAAGAAACATTACTTCTAAATCACACGTAATGAAAGTTTCAAAATACTTGGGGGGGGGGACGTACATGATAGACAATACGTAAAAAATTTTTTACAGAAAGTAACTTATTTGTAAAATTAGTAGCTTTGCAAATTTTAAGTTTTTCGAAATGTCTTTGACCGTTTCATAGGTTTTTATTGGAATTGTTGTTTCTAATGCCACTTGCAAATATCGGCAAGCCTGCTTGGTGAAACCAAGCGAATTTAAGGCAGAGATTGCGTTTCTTGCATTTCAGTGGTGCGAGGTATGGCCGAGAATGCGACTTCAGCCACACACACGTCATAGCCCGTTTATAGGGTGAACCTATTAATTCATACACGCATCGTAAATTCTAACCTGAACCGGAGAACGATCAATCTCTAATTCAGTAGAGGAGTGAAAAAAATTTGTAGAAACTTAATTTCTTTCCTGTAGTCAAAATTAACAATAACTATTCTGTTCCCTTAATACAAAGGTAAGATAAAATCCCCTATGTCATCAAACATGTGAAAAAAGCTTTTTTTTTAATAATATTTTGTAAAAACTCATTATTGAAAAACAAATTAATATTGGACAAAATAAATTATCTTAAATGGTCAAACAAGCTGTTTGGGAAGAAGGAGTAGTAATTAATGTTCAATTTCATTATACAAAAAATATGACTCAATTATTGAAGGAAAAAAAAGAAAAAAACAAATCCTTGGAGCTCTTTGTGGGCCAAAGCCTTCCTCCAATCTGATCTTTTCTAGTGCTACTCCTTATATATGGAAAGTCTGAAATAATTTCAGAATCTAAACTTTTTAGGTTTTTAAATATCAAAAACATTAAATTTTAAGATGATGAGCATTACTTATGCATTATATTAACATTATGATGATTTTAAGAACATTAAATTTTAAAACTGATGTGCTGTGCTCAAAAAAAAAAGAAGAAAAAAAACCTTAAGTAATTTTTGATCCCTAATGATCGAATTTTTACGTTACTAAGAATCAAGCTTAATGGTTCACGGGAGAGACCACAAATATGCTAATTAGTTTAACCAATTATTATCGGTTAAGAAACCGGGTATCACTATTTTTTTGACGCATTTGGATTCTTTACCCTGAAAACATCTGGGAAATATGGACTCAATAGATTGGTCAGGAGAGCGGTACAAAGTTTTGACCGCTTAATGTTAATTTTACTTTTTTGTGTATATCGCTATATCACGAGAATCTATCTATCTAAGGCTGGGATTCAACTGAAACAGTCTTAAGACACGCCACTCGACGTATGCGACGGTCTTAAGTTCGGGAAGTTACGCCTATCGTCTTAAATAGCTATNGAACGTATCCAATGAGCGAGCAAAGCGAGCATTGGATTGCGAAGCAATCCGAAATCGGGTTGGCGAGCACCAGCGAGCAGGGGGTGAAGCCTCCTAGTTTTAAGTAATTTAAAACATTTTCCCACTCAATTATAAAATTCGTTTATCCAAGGATAATTTAGGGCAAAAAATAATTTTTGATAATTATTTGCTAATATTTATTTAATAGTAATCGAAACATTTTTGAATTGCAAGATAGACATTTCCGCATAGACAAATACCGGTTCACGCATTTCATTCCAAAGAGAGAGTTTTCAACAGGACAAAATCCGGGTTTGAATCGCAGCAGTGGTTGATCGATGCGAATTCCGCATCCGGTTTCCACCGACCACGGTGCTAACGTAAAATATGCTCAGTAGCAGACGGATCACGGGTTAGAGTCCCCTTGCTGTCGGACTAACCGTGGGAGGTTTTCCTCTCCATGTAACACAAAGGCGGGTTAGTTCCATCAAAAAGTCCTCCACGAAGGTCAAATTTCTCCCAATACTTGATCCTGCAGTTCCCTTGTCTTCTGGATTGGATTCGAAATTACAAGGCTACGGAGTTGAACATTAGTAGTCGTAAACCCAAAAGTGGGTTGACCGTTCAACAACGGTTATAAGAAAATAAAGAACTTAGTACAGTACTAAGCACAACTTAGAACAGTACTATACCACAGTGCCTATGTTAAGCGTCTGTGGTATAATAGACACTAATTACCACAGCCCCTATAACGGCCATACCAGTGGTATTTAATACAGCATTTATTTTAAGCATCACAGGTGTCCATAAAAGTTAGGAGATTTTTTACGGTCTTCGAAATAAGTGTCGATATTAGTTTGTTCACCAAAAATAATTATGAAAATATTAGTGTCGTTACTAATTTTTTTAAGAATTCCAATTAATTAATTTTGGCTAAAGGTACAAATTGAAACAGAAAAAAAAATTGAATTAAATTTTTTTTTATTAAGTGACAAAATAGTGCTAATTCATGAGATCCGAGAATAACTGCTTTTGTGTAGCACGGTGCGTAGCCAAATCTTTCAACAAAAAATAAGCACCTTTTAAGCACTCAAAAATATTTTTAAGTACTATATACATCAGCGAAAATAATTTTCCAAGACTTTACATGATCATGATAAAATAACTAGTTTCTGACAAACAACTCTTTTCTTGATTATATTAGCCGTTATAAAACGATCAAGAGATTTTTTGGTTTAATATCAGAGGTTGGAAGATGAAGCCTGAAATTGAGAATACCTTGCAAAATGCAGTAGAGTTGCAGATGAGAGTGCAATAATCTCACGAAACCCAGCTTTGTAGACTCACATGCGAACTCGCAAGTATTTCATCAAACATGTAAAATGATGGGCTCTTTCATGCGCTAAATACCGACGGCACACCGAAATAGATTGTGATTGAATGAATTGTGAAAACGTTGAATAGAACGATGTCGTGAAAAACACGCTTTTACATAATGCATGACGAAAATCGACATTCCCTTTTCGAAAAGGGAAAATTAAACACTTTTTAAAAACATCCATGGAAAAAAGCACCTTTAAGGGCTTTTAAAAAACGAAAATAAGCACGTTTTAAGAACGCTACGAACCATGAAGTTATTGATACTTAATTTTGGTAATAACTTTTATCATATCACTTGGTGCTTTTTAATCTGTACTAATATACTGGTATTGGTCCGAAGATACTATCTTTAGATACTGCGGAAATAGGTTTCTTACGGCTAAACGAAAGAAATAAGTACCTGAGAAAATTGTTAATTTTGGTAATTTTTGACTATCGACTATGGTTGAACTCGAATAATACATAGCATTATGCCAAACGATACTAATTAGAGTTAATTTTATGATAAATAGAGTTAATTACATTAATAATGGATGCATTTCTAAAAGCATGTTCTGCTTAATCTAATAACGTAAAAACACCGGCAAAGGCAAAATAAAATTGGATATGTTTTAGCTCAATTAATAGCATCAGTACAGTAGTGTCTTTCAGTCTTTAACACGATTTTGTGACGTTGATCAATACAGATTTGATTTATTGAACAAACGATTTATCGAAACATCTATACTGTATTCAGCTAGTAGTGAAATAAAAAGAACCGCAACATCAGACCCAGATAGCAAAATAAGGTTTATTTTCACACAGCAAAAACCTTTTGATGTAAACCTAAAATGGTTTTTATGCGGTTTACGTGTAAACCTTCAAATCTTAAAACGAGATCTGTGACAATTTGCTCTATTCTACACACATTACCCTAATCCAAAACCTTGGAAAACAACCTTCTATATAAAAACCTGAAAAATGAGGCCGTCTTAAGGTTTTCAAGTATGAAAAAATGCTTGAATAAGGCTAGTCTTAAGGTGAAAATAATCTTAAATCTTGGTAAATATAAGGTTTCTTTTTGCAACGTCTTGTATGCTCAGCTAAAATCCACCTTGTCATGAAATTTTAATTGACAATGCAATTTGATCCTATCGCTATAGTGCAGTGTTTCCCAAACTTAAGACTCTTGCGTACCATTTCTAAATTTTTCGTAACGCTGTGTACCACTCTTAAAAAAATGAATGTATTTTTAACTATAAAAAAATTACACAAAAGTTGAAAATCACAACTGGCGGTTGACACCACTAATTATTAACTGTTACTCTGCAAAAAATAGCCAATAGAAGAATACGTAAATTTTCATGCCTAGCTTTGTTTTTAAATAAAGGTTTTAGAAATTTTCGTTTGTTGCAAGATATTTCGCATAAGGTAGCAAACCCCCGCTAAATTGTTCCCGTACCCCTGGGAGTACACATACCACACTTTGAGAAGCACTGCTATAGTGTGACGTCAGTACAACGTCATTATGGACCTAAGTGACCATTTTACCCAAGTGACAATACTTTTTAAAAAAAGCTTTAGAACTAAATTTTAATCCTTTTAAGATGAAAGGTTCGAAACTGCAATATTTTTGCTTTATTGAAAAAAGGTTTTTAATACAAACATTTTCATGACAATAAAAAGAAAATTCCGACACAAGGTTGCCGTAAGGTCACATGCTTTCTGGGAGACAACGGGATAAACAAAAATTCCCTTTCATCGGATTGAAACAGTCCATCAACAATCTTTCCAGTAAAGTCTCGAAATCACTAGAGGCAGTGTCTTTATAGAAATATCACGAGTTCTTTTTGTCTTTGAGGGATGATATCAGATATTGTTCCAAGTCACAATCGAATGTAACCCTCTTCCTCGTGAAAAAATCGACGAAAGTCTTTGGCAATCTTCTTGACATCCAAAGATTGAACAAGAACTCCCAGCATCCAACAACGTAAGAGTAATGAGGACTGATGGCACATACTCCTTCAACCATCTGATCCACAACTTTGCCTGGATCTGGTAGTACTGTAGCTTCGTTGAATTTACGAACGCTATCGCTGAATTCGTCGATGTAATCATCATCGTAGACATCGCCTGCGTACTTGCTTGAAGACATCGACCATGTTTGTTTAATACTTCGGGAAACATTGGATGCATCTGTCATACCCGTTCTAAAAAAATATTCAAGATGTTATCACAACACAGCATAAAAGGGGAAGTTTTCCGTATAGTGATCTGTGGCAGACTTCCAGGCAGCGGCCTGCGAGAAACTTTAAAAAGAAAAGGACCAACTCGAAGTGTATGACTCGTAGCCACCCTAGGGCAAACATCTACATTTTTTTTTAAATTAACTAGTTTAAAATCTATTTGGCACCTAGGCAATTATAGATGGCTCGACAAATCACTATATGGAAATATCCCCCATAATAGCGTGCAGAATAATGAAATTAGATGTAATAAGTATATCATTAAAGAGCTAAATTGAGGAAAGCTCTAAATAGCATTTTAGTAAATTGAAATATTGCTTTTTAAGTTTATGCGTTGACTATACGTGAAAAAATATTATGTTTAGAATATATATCTTATCCTCAGTCTTCCCTTTATATAAACCTACTAGGGGACTAAGCTCCCTGTTCGCTGCCGCTCACCAACCCCGTTGATTGCCTCGCAATAATTGTTGTTTCTTGGTCGAAAACAGTTCTTCTACTAAAGCTAAAATTATTCACTTAATATATATCTATACTAAAAGGAACTCTGTTTGCTTACGCTTGTGCCTCCACTTCCCATGTCCAAATATTATTATCTCTCAGTATTACAAATATTTAGATCTATTGGAGAACTGAAGTAATTTTTAAGCAATCATTTTTTAAAATAACATTTTTAAGCAATCATTTTTTAAAATAACATTTATATTGTTATACCATTATATTGTTCAAATAAATTTGACGAGTTCACAACCGTTATTTCGCTAACCAAACCGGTGAATATATTAAATACTATTTTTAATTGCATCACAGTGTGCATGAAGCAGATCGTTCATTCAACAGATCTCTTTAACTGTAATTTATAACAGTATATTGATGTTATTTGCACTAAAATAATAATTGTAAAACGATTAATAAGATTAGACAACCTTTCTAAATAACTTTATCTTAAAATGCAGGGCAGAATAACATAATAATGAAAAAACGACAATTCTCCTAGTTTTAAGCTCTAAAATTAAAAACATAATGATAGCATAAATAACTTTAAATTAGGAATACAAAAATATTTAAAGAAAAACAATATTGTCATGACTTTTATTAATTTTATGCTGAAAACGATCAAAACAATATGGAAAATAAATGAGGAAAAACTGGATCCTACTCCGTGATTTTCCGGCCAATAAAAATGCGCAGACAACAATGGAAAACTGCGGCACCATCATTAGATTTTTTTATGGTTAGAAAGATAAATAAATCCATAACAGTTTCCGTCATAGCATTTTCACTCTTGGTATTTTATTTTCTTGCAAAAAGACAAATTTTCTAAGATTTTCGGGATCATATTGAATTGTTGCTAAATGCAGTTTAAATATTCCACTCCAAAAGCGTTTAAAACTGTCACTTAGTTCCTAGCTCACTAAGATCATCTATAAAATCAAAAAGACTAGGCAAATTAGAATTGTGTATGATTAAATAAAACTAAAATGAGATCTTTCTTAAAGATATCTCCATTTTCCCCTAAAACTCCCTGACTTTATTGACTGATTAAAAATCAAGGGAAAAAATAAAGCACGTCATAACTAAATATTTAAATGAAGAAGAAAAAAAACTAATGGGCGTCTCCAAATTCTGATTAAACATTATTGAAGTTGGACATTATTATTAGGCCATTAAGGCAAGGGGTGCGGGTTTTTTTGTTTCCCAGTGGCGCCATCTATGGCCGAGAATTCGACTTCGGCCACACGCATACGTCACAACTCGTTTACAGAGCGGAACCATTCATACATCCATTCTAGACTTTCATCATTCTAACCTGTATCATACATCCATTCTAGCATACGCAGATCGTAATTTTGACCTGAACCAGAGAACGACCAATCTCCAATTTAGTACCCAAAGAAGTATAATTTGTTAAGGGGATATGGAGGACTTTGTGACCTGACAGATTTTTTTTCTCCATATCCGACGTTGAATAGCCGACCCAATCTTGGGTTTACGACTACTAATGTTCAACTCCGCAACTTTGAACCAATCGAGAAGACAAGGAAACTCCTATATCAGTACCCCATGAGATAATGATTTGCTATGGGAACATGGAGGACTTTGCGACCCAACAGATTTGACGTGCACCAGTCACCATTTACTACTAAGGGAGTCTTCGACCGGCTGGAATTGAACTCCCGTTTTCCCGGACGTGAGTTCAGCACCCAGCCAATCAGGCTATCTTGGTTCCAGTTGGAAGGATAAAAGTAGGTATTAAAATGATCAAATCATATTGCAAACGAAATTGTAAACAAATGTAGTAAATTTTGATGGATTTTGCAACTAATTCAGCATCCATTTTGGAATGATTTTGATGCGTTACCTTTTGTGATACTTACTGGTAGGAAAATGGTTCTATAGTTATAACTTTGACTCCAAATTTAGCCATTTCCATTCGTAAACCCTCACAAAAGGAACTTGTGGCATGTTTACTCATGCAGTAGGGAACAAACCCAGAAAAAGTGAAACGCCCTGCAAAAAGGTACACAAAAAGTATTAATTTTAAAAACATTTTACAATATCGAAGTGTGAAAATAATTAACAATTACAATTGTATTCAAATTATAATCTGAGCTGCGTCGAAATGTGAGCCTTAATTTATAACCAGATGTAACTGTCTAAAATAAATTTCTTTCCTTCTTTTTTTAAGAGAAGTTTTTTTTTTTTTTGCTAAGATGTTTCTTAATAATAAAGTTTAAAAAAATGCATATGCATGCTATAGGGTTGCAAATAATGATTTAAGTGAGAGAAAAATTAAAGAATGCTATCGAAATCTGCCGAATCATTAGCGAGGAACTAATATATAAATAATAAAACTAGAATGGAAAGTATAAAAATCAATTTGTTTGTTTGCTAAAAATTGGATGTGTTTCTAATAATCACTATACAAGTTTTTTCCCCGTCAATCAACCAGATTTTCGATGCTTTCAGCAGCAATTTCCTCAATAGTGATTCGATAATATTTTCGTTTTTTCTCTTAGACGTAATTTGCAATCCTAATTGTCAAAAGTGATCATTTTAGAAGAAACTTACATTATTATTGTTACAATATTATTACTGTTATTATTGATACAATATCATTATTGATACAATATTATTATTGCCACAATACTACTCTTGTTGTTATTGTTACAATGTTATTATTATTATTGTATCAATATTATCATTGTTATTATTGTTACAATGTCATTATTATTATTATTGTATCAATATTATCATTGTCATTGTTACAGTGTTATTATTATTATTGTATCAATATTATCATTGTTATCATTGTTACAAATTTATAGTATCATTGTTTCTTAGAGAAAATGCAGATTTGATTTTAGCTGGCAGCAGCTTTGAATGATAAAATTTAATAGTAGTTGATGTTTCAAAATTTGATTTGTCATTTTATTTTATTGTTTTATAAAATACTAGGAATTACATTTTAGATAATTTGGATGATCTTGCAAAAAATGAAGTATTGTTTGAACTTCATTTTTTGTGGGAGACAATTGCAATTGCAACAAATCGATTGTAATTTAAATATAGACATAATGCTCATTTTTTATTTATTTTTTTTTTCAGCCGAGATAAATTTCCGAAACTAAAATAGTTCCTGCAACTACACACTAAAACGTAAATTTAATTTTAATTTTTTTTAATAATTTTTGTACAATATTTCTAAATTTTGTAGGTAAAAAGATAACAAATTTGGGAGAACATGTGACTTATCTGGCTCACTGGTTATTTTTAATGAAAATTTATTTACATTGTTATTAACAATTTATATACATTTAAACTACTGAAAGATAATTCCACGCAAAAATAAAATTTTAAAATTACTTAAATTTTATTAATTTTAATCAAATAATAATCTTAAAAATCTTATTAATAAAATGAACAAATTTTTATGAAATTTCAAATTTCAAACTAAGAAACCCAAAATTTGAACGAAAACGATGAAATGAAAATACGACTTTTCTTTTTCGTGAAAATCTTATTACTCACACGGAAACATTCTCAAGTTACACTCATAGAATTCAATGAAATTTTTGCAGGTGTTAGAAGAGCTTATAGATAAACCATTCCCCTCCCCCCCCCCAAAAAAAGTCAGCTGTTCAAGTGCATTGGGGCCGGAGTAAATAGTATTGAAAATCGGCTAATGGTTATTAAAATCAAACAGTTATCAAAACTTTGCGATTTTTTTATTTTTGAAAACTAAAAATAATAGAACTCTCGTATTACAATATCCTCACAACATTGAAAATATTTATCTGAGTTATGACATTATTATTTTTAAGTCTAATAATAAAATAAAAAAAATTGTTTAAAAATTAAGAGTTTTAAAAACCAAAGAATTCCACCGACAAAACTTCTCAACATAAAAAATAATTAAATAAACATCGTGTTGCTAGTTTCTTCAACTTATGAATGGTCAGAATATACGATTAAATTTAAAAATGTAAAAACTACTTTTTATTATGAAACAAAACAAAAAATTATAGCCATTCGCTAATTCGTTTAACTTGTAAATACGGATAACAGAAAATGCATTATGTAACGCAAAATGTATTTTTAAATCTAGATTCGAATACAGAATCACTCTCCAACAAATTCACACAATGAAAACTTGGATTGCTTATCAATTATTGTAAATTTGTACAAATGTATAATTTAGCAGCATTAATTTATAATTTTAAGACTTCACCGTTATAATTTAGCAGCTAATCTTTAAGATATGGATTTTCGATACCTGATCGACAATTCATCTAATACCTATATCGTATGATTTTAATTTTGTAGCATTTCCTAGTCAGAATTTATTAGACCGATTTTGCAAAAATGTTCAATTTGTCTTTTAAACTGTATGGTAAGAATGATGTAAAAATTTATCAATGCATAATTTATCAAATTGAATAATTAAAAATATTAAATAATTGTAAAAATAAATTATTTTTTTTGCGAGCGAAATTATATTTGCAAAAAAGAGTTTTATAATTTGGAAAAAAAAAATTCAATTTGGTGAAATTTTTGATGACAGTCAAAAAATTTTATGCTCAGAGGATCAAGAAAATTTTAATTAGTTTAACATTTGATTTGAAAAAATATTAGAATCATATTATTGTATCTGGGATACAAAAAGAAATTTAAAAAAAAACTAGCATTCTTTCTACTAGAACATATTTTCTATTCTATATTTTTTCTATTAGAAAATTTTAATTAGTTTACACTTCGATTTGTAGAAATATTAGAATCATATTATTGTATCTGAGATACACAAAGAAATTTTAAAAAACAAGCATTCTTTCTATTAGAACATATTTTCTATTCTATATTTCTTTCTATTAGAAAATTTTAATTAGTTTAACATTTGATTTGAAAAAATATTAAAATCATATTAATGTATCTGGGATACAAAAAGAAATACAATAAAACTAGCATTTTATTCCATTCTTTCTATTAGAATATATTTTCGATTCTATATTTCTTTCTATTAGAAAATTTTAATTCGTTTAGCATTTGATTTGAAAAAAATATTAGAATCATATTATTGTATACAAAAAGGAATATAATAAAACTAGCATTTTATTCTATTCTTTCGATTGTAATATATTTTCCATTCTATATTTCTATCTCTTAGAAGATTTCAATTAGTTTAACATTTGAATTGAAAAGATATTAGAATCATATTAATGTATCTGGGATACAAAAGGAAATATAATAAAACTAGCATTTTATTCTATTCTCTCTAATAGAATATATTTTCTATTCTATTCTATATTCTATTAGAAAATTTTAATTAGTTTAACATTTGATTTGAAAAAATATTAAAATCATATTAATGTATCTGGGATACAAAAAGAAATACAATAAAACTAGCATTTTATTCCATTCTTTCTATTAGAATATATTTTCGATTCTATATTTCTTTCTATTAGAAAATTTTAATTCGTTTAGCATTTGATTTGAAAAAAATATTAGAATCATATTATTGTATCTAGAATACAAAAAGGAATATAATAAAACTAGCATTTTATTCTATTCTTTCGATTGTAATATATTTTCCATTCTATATTTCTATCTCTTAGAAGATTTCAATTAGTTTAACATTTGAATTGAAAAGATATTAGAATCATATTAATGTATCTGGGATACAAAAAGAAATATAATAAAACTAGCATTTTATTCTATTCTCTCTAATAGAATATATTTTCTATTCTATATTTTTATTCTATTCTATATTCTATTAGAAAATTTTAATTAGTTTAACATTTGATTTGAAAAAGTATTAGAATCATATTAATGTATCTGGGATACAAAGAAAAATATGATAAAACCAGCATTTTATTAAAAAAAAAGAAAGTTTTATTTTTTTAATGTTATCCTTAAAACAAATCAGAATTTAATTAGAAATAGAAAGAAAGTAACGTAACCTCCAACACTTGTGACAGTAACAATTCTTCCTTTGTATCTTCTGAGTAATGGAAGAAAAGCTTGTGTTACTCGGACTACACCAAATGTATTTACTTCGAATTGCTTCTGGTAGATCTCCATTGGTGTCCATTCCAACTCTCCACGTTCGATGACTCCAGCGTTGTTGACCAATGCCCACAACTCTAAACAAACAAATTTAGGCAATCTAAACTAACCAAAACTAAATAAAATGGAATTGCTTGTTAGTATTGTTAACTTATGTAAAGACGTTTCGTAAAGCAATTGAGTCCATTGAGGCCGTGTCATCCCCATTTGTGGAGACATACCGCGCTGCTGTGCGGCCTAATAGACCGAGAGTTCGGTCCTGCATCATCGCTACATATCCTCACCTCAATTGGTGACCCGGATGAGTGATGCTGAATGGCAAAAAATCGAAGGTTCTGTTCTCTACGCTATCACCAATATTTGCATCAATAGAAGTATTTGGACTATAACGCATCTTTCTTTATAGATGACAGAGCCGTGAAGGCTGAGGCGATAGAGCGCTCGCCTTCCAATGAGGTGAACCGGCTTCGAATCCTAGCGATGGCTGATCGATATGAATTCTGCATCCGGCTACAATCGACCACAGAGCTGACGTAAAATATCCTCAGTAGTAGACGGATCATGGGCTAGAGTCCCCTTGTCGTTAGGCTAACAGTAGGAGGTTTTCGTGGTTTCCCTCTTCATGTAAAGCTAATGCGGGTTAGTTCCATCGAAAAGTCCTTCACGAAGACAAATTTCTTCCAATACTTGATCCAGGAGTTCTCTCGTCTTCCGGATTGGGTTAAAAATTACAAGGATACGGAGTTGAACATTAGTAGTGGTAAACCCAAAAAATTAGGACCGGCTGTTCAACGACGGTTATAAAATAAAATATATATATCGTAACCATCTGTCTCACTGTGTAATAAACTCAAGTACTCTGGATCTTTCAAGGTAGATAACGCTAGATTAACTAACTAAGCATTATTCCACAGATCAAATGTAAGTTGACAAAACAAGGCCGCCGCACCACAACTCTCCAAGATACGGTACTGCACTAGTGACATGACCACGTGAAACGCACGTGGTCTTTGACTATCACTTTCTTTACTCTATTCTCAGGAAGGGGAATATTTCATTTTTTAACCGTCGTTGAACAGCTGACCCAATTAATTTTGTTTACGGCTACTAATGTTGAACGCCTAGCCTTGTCATTTTGAACCCAATCCAGAAGACAAGGGTACTCCTGGATTAAGTATTGGGAGAAATTTGCTTTCATGGAGGACTTTTCGATGAAACTAACCCGCATTTGCGTTACATGGAGAGGAAAACTACGAATACCTCGTACGGTTAGCCTGACGGCAAGGGGTCTTTAACCCATGATCCGTCTACCACTGAGGATATTGTGCAAGCCAGATGCGGAATTCGAGAGACCAGCCATTGCTGGGATTCTAAGCCGTTTCACCTCATTGGAAGGCGAACGCTTTATTGCCTGAGCCCTTACAGCTCGGAAGGGGAATATTTTAGCGACACGTAGCTTTACAAAGCAATCAAATCTATCAAAATTGGTGATCACCATTAGTCGAAAGATATAGCAATCTAGTATGTAATCGAGAAGATTCGAAGACCGTTACTGCATATTCTCAACTCTCTAGTAATCACAGCTTATGATTATATTTATAGCTGCGATTGCTAGTAATCATGATCAAACGATTTTATGTACCCATGACCTAAGATTACAACTCTAATTATAATTTACTTTTACATGTAATTAGGATTACTTTGAGGCAAATTATAGTGTTTTCAGGATGTCATTCACCACATTATCTATTACTTATCTCTACGCAGTACAAGTTATATATTTAATACAATTCTATTTTCATTTCTTTCAATTTAAGATAAAACAGTGTCAAAAAACGTCTTCCGAAAATGATGAAGGCCTTGAACTTGGTGCTATACAGTCTCGGGCCAAATTGTTAGACTCACTATAAGATTCTATATAAAATCTTAATTATCAGGTGATACTCTATACAGCTTTATTGTTTTTACCAGACTAAGACCGGTTTGCACTTGCTTACGTTCGTGTATCAATGGGTTAAATTAGACTACATATAATATAAATTCGACGATTGGATAAATTAGAAGATATATATTATATAAATATACAGGGTGCGTAGCGTTTTCAAAAAGTGATTAAAGGTGCTTTAATTTTCTATCTTTTAAAAAGAGATTTTTTTTCTTTGCCATGTCGATAGTCGTTCTAAATTTTCACAAATTTCTCTGCAGTATTTATCAGAAACAACCATGTTATTTCATCACGGTAATAATGTTTTTTAATTTTACTGATTTTATGTGTATAAATTAAGAAATTTTAACAATAGAAAAAATAATTTTTATTACTGTACAGATCCAAATTAAGATTTTTTTTTTTAGAAAGTGATTAAAAATATTTTTTGACTGCTTAAAAAGTACTTAAAAGGTGCTTATTTTTCGCTGAAAAATCTGGCTACGCACCCTGATATAGAATATTTATTATACCAGTTATTATATTAGTATATTATAATAATTAGACTAAATTATTAAAGACACTGTAGTTTCTTAATAATTATATGTTTTGCACGAGTTTATAGGCAATACTTTTTATATTTAAACATACATGTAATGGGCTTTTATTCAGGAGATTTTTTATATACTACTTCCAACTTGTATTTATTTTTAACCCTTTCAGTCCCAGTGATTCCAATTGGAATCATTATATTTAAGATTTTTTATCTGCTTACCTAAAACTCCATTTGATTTGAAATAGGCGGTATTTTAATCTACAAACATNACAAATTTCAGATTTTTTTATTGAAAAATAAATATTTGGGACTGAAAGGGTTAACGTATTGCATTGCAATATTAACCAATTGATACACGAAGTTAAACTAATTCAAACCGGTTTCAGCCGCGTGAAAACAATAAAGTTGTATAGTATCACTTGATAATTAAGATTTTACATAGAATCTTACAGTGCGTCTAATAATTTGTCCAGAGACTGTATATAAATAAAGCAAAAACTTAATAAAGATGCCTCTTTTTAAACGACATTATTTTAAATGTTCGAATTTGAAATAAATACACTAATGTTTAAGAAAACTGCAACGCCATGAAGGAACTGTTGGAAATGAATGAAATTTATTCCACATCTTACTCTTAGAGATACAAATAAACATTAATTTCTAAATACAATTACAGTACCCCATGTGAACCAAAATTCAACCACTTTTATGTCAATTAAGAGTAAATATTTTTTGGAAAATCCAAATCTTAAATTAGAAAAAACAGGGCTTAATATTTAAGATTTTGATGGTGCCCTCGCTTCAACGCAGAGGGTAAGATTGGCGGGAGGGGTCTTGTTCGATAAATAATATTTCACAAGTGAAGTTTGGAATAGAATATTTCCCTTAAAATATTTCAAAAGAGCATTTTTAGATTTTGATTCGATGTGTACTTCCCGAGATATATGACAGTTCCCTATATAACAAGCGGGCAATGTTGTTTAACCTTAAAAAAAAAAAACATCTCTTTAAAGAATACCGGGCAACGGCCTATATCTAAAGGAGTTACACTTCAAAAAAGATGACATTCCACCTTAGTTATTTCTCACACACTGTGATTCAATTTTATTTTTTGGGAATGTATAACTAGGAAAGGAAACGAAATGCTCGGTTTCAACCTATTTCATAACTTCTTTATAGTATTCTTAAATGTGTCCTATTCGCGGCTGCTAATATACAATCCAGCGGCCTAGAAAGACTGAAACTTAGTATATACCTTATATTGCCCCAAAAGAAGTCAAAATGACAGGATTGTGAAAGAACAACTAATGTGTAAAGACATTTGTTTAAAATTAAATTTTAATATTTCTTATATTATTTACAATTATATAACAAGCTATTAATTTGTTTAAAATTAAATTTTAATATTTCTTCTATTATTTACAGTTATATAACAAGTTATTAGTAAATATTAACAATAAAAAAAAATTATATGCTGTACAAAAAGTCACAAAATTCTAAGATATTTTGTCATTATATTCATCATTGTTTTTCTAATTGAAATTAAAAAGCAATCAAAATGACTTCCTTGGGCAATCTAGCGTTAACCATTCGTTTCAATTTCTTTTCAATTGGTTGCAATTATAATGCTAACTTTTATTTCTAATTAGACTCCTGAACTGAAAAGATAAAAAAAAAGTCAAGAATCTATTTATTTTTAATTTATGAAAATGCCAAACAAGAGACGGTGTCGTTAAAACTGCGCTGGATTTGAAATCGATTCTCGGCTCTGTCCAGATTTGGAGATGTAACTTCACGAATTTTGTCCAAGATTGCATGTTCCAAATTATACAATGGCTGAAAAATTATAAAATAAAATGAGTTGAAATAATTTTACCACAATCTCCCAAATTATTTTTTACTTCTTCCTGAGCGCATGATACGCTTTCGTCTCTAGTGACATCAATTTTCACTAAGGAGAGTCTACTCGACGCAGTATTCTTCAGTTTCTGAACATCTGCACCAAGTGGATCGAGGCATCCTGCAAATACTTTGAAGCCCAGACTATCTAATCTTCTTGCCAATAGAAGACCAAAGCCACGATCACAACCTGGAATAGACAAAGAAATAACAATTATTTGCAGAAGAAAAGTTCTTTTTCGGAGGCTCTTTGTCGTCGCATGAAATTACCTTCCCCCCCCCTTCCCATTTGAGAACAATATGCTATTTTCACAACTGCTGTGAGCTTGCAACAGGGATTCATGATTGATAAGTCAAGTTAAACCAGCCTGCTCTGAGCTAGAGCCCCTGAATTAGACTGGGCTAATTCTTAAAATGATGTAATAAGTCAAAAAAGGACAGGTCAAAATAATTTGGAGCTATAGGATAAATCTCGCAAAATCGGCGATTTTTTTAAAAAGTCTAATAACTAAAATAATTTAACCATTTGCTCGTTTTAAAGCCAAGATAATGCAAGATGATATATAAAGTTTAAAATTGTAGGTTTGCTTGAAGTGCAAGACACTTAAACTGTGGCTTTTTTAATTTCCTCGATGAAAAAATTGTGAAGAATATACTATTGCTGAAAATACTGTTAAGAAATTTTCTGGGAGTTCTGTAATTACCGCTATTTTATATGCCTCTAAATCTATGAGTCTATATATACATTTATTATTAATGTAAATAGACTACAAACGCTTCTATGTAGTCTATCTACATTAATCATACATTTATGCAGTGGTCGGAAAAACTACATCATTTTTGTAGTCTATTACAACTACAGTTACTTTTTTTTTTAAATGCAGCAACTATAAATTACTTTGGAATTGTAGTAACTGCTTCACTCACTTTAAAGAGACGAAGTTACGTTAAATGTAGGGAAATAATTAAGAAATATTTATTCATGTTTACGTGAGTCAGTTTGTTATTCAAAAACATTTTTTTCTTTCGAATTTATCCTTTAACTTTTTTAAGCCTTTTTCGACAACGAATATTTAATTTAAGAAATGTGAAATTATCAAATACTTGAAATTTTTTAATGCCCTTTTATTTCCTCTAAGAAATTAAGTACATCAAAAATACGCTCCTTCTGATTAAATTAGCATTGATGTTATTCCCTTTGAAAAAAAAAAAAAAGAAAAAGAAACATTCTAAATAATTTTTGATCTAATGATTGGATCTTCACGTTGTAAGACTCAAATTTTTTTTTCCTACGGATTTGAATTTCTGACCCCCAAAATATAGGAGATAGCCTCAATCTGAGAGATATGATTCCCATATTTTGGTCAGGAGAGCGATCAAAAGTTTGGATCCCTTAATGTTAATTTTATTTTGCCCATTTTGCTATATCGATTTTTTTTAAGAGAATCGAAAAATATTTGCACACAATCATAAAATTGTTTTTTCGAAGATATTTCCATGAAGAAAAGAAATTTTAGAAAATACTTATTTCTTTTATTATTTTATTTAATACTGGTCGAAAAAATTTTGAATTGTGAGGTATATAATTTTTTATGCCATTTTGAAGTATACAATTTTACATAGCAAAATACAAAATTTAGGTTAAATCGGCTGAATAGTTCCTGAGAAATCGACTTTTAAAGAAGTCGAATATTTAAAATTCGATCTCTCAGAAACTATTCAGCCGATTTCGTCCAAATTTTTGTATTATGCCGTGTAAACGGCATTGCTCTGCAATGATTCGAATCAATTTAAAGACGCGATTGAACTATTTTAATTTCAATGAATTCTAAATTTGTTCTAACAGAACAAATTTAAATTTCAATGAATGATTTTTTTTTTAATTGTGAATTTATATCAAGTTAGGTGGTATAAAATTTAAAACTTTCTTAAAATTGTAGAATTATAAATGCTTATTTTGTAAAGGAATTCTTTATAAATGCTTTATTATTGTCATTAAATTTAATTATACGTATTTATAAAATATCGCAAATTTAATTTTTTGCTTTTATTTCCTTAACAGCTGTTCTTTGAAGGGAGAAATAAAATAAATAGATAATCGATAAATTACTATTACCCAAACAATCATGCACTAATCTGAAAAGGCATGCACCAAATTAAGGGTTGAAATTTTTTAATATCTGGTATAAAAATACCATGCCTGTTTCAAATTGTCAATAGTAATAACTAATTTGCCAATTTTTCAGCTATTGTTTCATATTTTAATTACAGTTTTTTAATCGCAATTAACTACATTTAATTACAATTTATACTATTTAAAATTTACAAGTTATGATTACACTAACAATATATACGGATAATTATCTACAACTTTTAAAATAAAATTTACTCTTAATAACAAAACTAAAAAATAAAAAAAATACAATTTTTTAAAATAATTTTTATTATTTTAATATGCGTAATAAATTTACTAACCTGTTATAAACACAGCCTTCTTGGCAGAAGTTGCTCGGAATCTAGGAAGAGCATTATCAATAAAACTCGCCAACAAATAAGATATACACAAAAAGCAAGCTAATCCTGAAAATTTGAAATATAATTCTCGAAAGCACTCCCCGCCGATAATCACAATAAACGCTAAAAATACTAAACAAACGATATGTGTAATCGTAGTATTGAACATATCTTTGCCGGTTGGCGTCCTTATTATTGAATCATTTTCCTCTGATGAAGTTCAACGTGTGTTCATCACCATGCTCTGTTTATTTCAGAGATTATTCTCAAAGAACAGGTTGACATACCTTCCTTCTGAGTAGATTTGGATTCTGTTGGCGAGATATAAACAGGTTCAGTCGACTTTTGGCTTATTTTTATTTTATTCCTAACTCACGTGTGAAAGGAAAACTGAAATCGATTCCTTTATGATTATTCCTTATTCCTTAATCGGTTATCATAAATGCATTCGAAATTCGAATTGTAAGAACAGAAATGGCGCGGATTATTAACGGTGGTTGTTCGTGAAATTTTATATTCCTCTCTAAAAAATTTTTTTTATTTCATTTGGCGCTATTTTTATGCAACTGTAAAACATCATGTATTTTAGGTTTTATATAAAGCTTCATTTTAATGCGATTGCAAAGCTATTATTTGAATTGTTAGTTGTAAAACTTAATTTATTTTCTTTATTATTTTACTTATAAAATAAGTTCCCTTAAATTTTTTTGTTATTGTATTTATACTGTTTTTTTTTTCTTTTCTTTTNTTTTTTTTTTTTTTTTTTTTTTTTTTTTTTTTTTTTTTTTTTTTTTTTTTTTTTTTGAAATTAAGATCATAAGGAAGTTGTTAGGAATTGGGAAGTTTTCTAATAGAAATAGAATTAATAAAATTAATGAATTTTAAAACTACTTTAGGTAATTAATTAAAAATAATTAGTTTATGATGTCATAGAATTATTATTATTTTTTTAATTGTAAAATTTATCTATTATTACTTTAAAAAAGCGGAAAAATTTCCGTATCGTGATCTGCAGCAGAATAATCGCCAAATCCTGGCAACTTCCAGGCTGATTAAAACGAGAAAGAAGGCCTCAGCAGGGATCAATTTAGTAGTCTGACGTAACGAACATAAACTGCGCAGTGGATGAAAATAAGATAGATGTCACTGCGTTCGGGCTACTAAGCTGCGCAATGGTTTTAAATACGAAAGATGTTATTACATTTGGACTACTAAAGAATCAAGACATTCAATTTAATTCGAGCAAGTACAAATCATAATTTGATACATAATTTAAAGCGCAAAATCATTATCTTTTTCTTAATAAACATTCCATCAGATTTTGGACTTAATGGTTTGAGACGAATTACAAAACATTTCTAACAGTGTTATTGAAGTTAATAAGCCATAAATACTAAAAAGACTCATTCTTGTATTAATTTCTTTGTTTACGAATATATTCGGACGGCTCTTCATGAATTAAAATTTGTCTGATTTATGGGAAAGTGTTACACTATTTTTTAGATTTTTTATCTCCTTTTTAAGGAAAGCTTAAGTGTAAAATAATGAATTACATTGATTTTTAAAATTGCATGTTTTTAAATTACATAATTTTACATTACATAACATAATTACATAATGTTTTTAAATTACACACTATAGTGTATCATGCTGAGTTATATAACACGTTACCGATACGAATCGTCAGAGTTCATCAAAAACCTCTCGAGAAAAAAATATATTTCAATCTCTACCCTTCGATACATCTGAAACTATTCAACCAATTTCTATTTTTCCTCTACGAGATTAAAAATTAACAAAGTATCTACAATATAGAGCTTTATTAATTATGAATTTTTATAATCGTCATTCGTTTAGAACCGTCTAGTTAAAGTTTATTTTTCAGAATAATGTGAAAGAGTAGATTAAGAAAAAATACAATAAAAGGATATCGAAGACCTCATTCGCTACATTGTCGAGAATTAAATTATTTATATTTTTTATTTTTAGCAGTAGCACTTGATGCATATATCATTCGCTTTCTTAGACCCTAAGATATTCCCCAATTAATTATTATTTGAGAAAAAATGTCGATTTTTCTGAAGAATTTCTAATTCTTTATTTTGGATCCACCATTAATTTTTTTTTCTTGTGCTTTTATATAATATCGAATTTAGAAAAAGCTATAAAAAATTGCACTCTCTTTTTGAGTTGCATAATTATAAAATAAAACTTGCTTCATGTATTTGTTACTTTTGAAATTACAAATTATTAAAGTAGTATTCTAATTAAAAATGAATAAAATAATAGCATTAAAGTAAATTAGATAGGATTGATTAAAATCTTAATTTTTATTGAAAATGAATAACGTTAAAGTAAAGCACTTAAAATGTATTAATGGCTTTCTCAGGTCAATTTTTTCAGATCTATCTTAATTTACTATTTGCGTAAAAGTATAGATTCCTTTGAGAATAATTTTGTACATGTATTTCGAATTCAAAATTATCACTTTTTTCTGATTAAATGCATAAAATACTTGATTTGGCGAAGCAAAAGATTTAATAAAATTTCTTAAATCTAAAAAGGCAAACAAGTGAAGCAATTTTCATTCCAATTAAAAATAAACAAAAAATTAACGTTAAAGTTAAGTATTTTAAATGTGTGTCCTTAGAACCATTTCCTCATATCTATTCCAGTTCATTATTAGAGTAACAATATGGATTTCTTTGTGGAGAATTTCTTATGTGTAGTTCGAATCCAAAAAAGAAGATTTTTTTCCTAATTACCCATCTGAAATTCTCAAATTTAACGATAAAGGCAATTTTTGCAATGCATAGCAATAAAAATGCTTTTTATAAGATTTTCTCACATTTGAAATTGCAAACTTTTGAGGTAATTTGCATTAAATATTTTAAACGTTTTAATATTTAAACGACCCGTTTTCTTCATTATATATCTTGATATAGATTTCTTTGAAGAATTCCTTAAATGCATTTTGTATTCAAATTGTATAGTTTAGTTAAACCTTCATCCCATTTAAAAATAAATAATATGTTTTGAATTAAACATGAATTATTTTTCAATATCATTTTGTGGTGCCTTTCCTAAATGTTAGACTCGCGACCTGCAATAATGTATATTTAACTAATAGCTTTTAAGAATGGTAATGAACAAATTTAAACACAATAATAAAACTTCCTGTAGGCACAACATAAGTCAAACATACATTCTTGAAAATGATGCAAAAATAACCTTACAATTAAAAATTTGTTCGAATATTATTAATTGCAAATAATTGTAGTTTTCGTTAAAAAATATTTTCTTCGCTAATCTTGCTGTGTAATTTTTTTTTTATCCTGCTTTTTATCACAACTAAGTGACCAGCTTGAAATTTTAATAGAAAAATAATTCGCACTGATTTAAAAACATAGTTGTTGTTTTAGTTAAAACGTAAAAGAAAAAGGAGAAAGTAACTTATTGCAATCCTAAAGAAGAATGATCGTGAAAACGGGACACTGACCTGGTTATTCAATATACCTTTTTTTTTCCCCTCTCGATTCGTGAGGTAGTTAAGAGGTGAAAGAATGTCTGTTAAGTTTCTTAAAATAGGTAAAGATATCGTTGATAAGAGGAAGTTTTTCCTCAAGTTGCTTCATGTTTATAAACAATGCGAATTATATGTTATTCAGTAATTTATTCGTTATTTTATCGAGCTATAGGATACATCGTTTCTTTTCTTTAGTTTTAAGTGGAAAAAATTCAAACACTTAAAAACGTTTCCTTCAACAAAAAAAGAGGGTCAAAATTTACAAAAAATTTGATTTTGAGGATTATCACTTTAAGAGAACACTAAATCATGGGAGAAACTTTTCATAGCAAATTATCCATAAATAATTAAAAATTTCAAGTATTAAAAAAGTGAATTCAGACAAACCACGAGTAAGCAAACACTGATACGAAATTTTCAAAATGAAAATAAATTCTAGAGGATAATTTAGGAATGAGGAAGTTCTGTTTAAAAATTTTTTTTGCTTTTCCTTTCAAAATTTTTTTGCAGCAGTTGAAACTTCAGGGCTTATTCTAGGTTTGTCTGAATTCACTTTTTTTATACTTAAAATTTTAAATTAGTGAAGCAGGTGAAACAGAATTTGCCATGAACAGCGTCATTCTCAATATAGCTTCCTCTTAAGCCATGCGGCAAGTATACTTAGTTTTCCAATTTCGTATTGTGCTTACGTAAAATCTATTTTTAAGGATGGTAAACAGAAAATTTAAAATCTGTGAGCACGTACTATTTTCTAGACCTCGGGCTCTTTTGACAGGCTACAATAAACTTTGAGATTATTTATGAACACCAAGAGCACCCCAGAGTATTCATTGTCGTCATATGCAACTCATTATCAAGTTTGTTATTATTTTTTTTTACAACCGTCGTTGAACAGCCGACCCAATTTTTGGGGTTTACGACTACTAATGTACAACTCCGTACCCTTTTAATTTCGAACCCAATCCAGAAGACAAGGGAACTCCTAGATCAAGTATAGGGAGAAATTTGCCTTCGTGGAGGACTTTTTGAGGGAACTAACTCGCATATACGTTATATGGCGAGGAAGACCACGAGAACCTCCCACGGTTAGCTTGACGGCAAGGGGACTCCAACCCATGATCCGTCTACCTCAGAGGATATTTCACGTCAGCACTGTGGTCGGTGCAAGCCGGATGCGGAATTCGTATCGACCAGCTATGACTGGGATTTGAAACCGGTTCATCTCATTGAAGGCGAACCCTGAACCGTCCCCTGAACCATCACGGCTCAAAAAGTTTGTTATTTGTGAAATTCGTTTGACTTAATGGTTTGAAACTATTCATATGCATTGTTTTACCCCCCTCAGGGTCAACGGAAAGCGAAGGCCTCAGCACGAATCAATTTAGTAGTCCGACGTAATGAAAGTAAGCTGCGCAGTGGATGAAAAATAAGAAAGTTGGAAACCACTGTTATAGAGCATATAATGTATTCAGAATATGAGAATTTTTCAGATGGAAGCTAATGCTAGTTTATAATAATACACTGAATTTTGCTTCATTTTAACCCATATTCACATTGTGTAATTGTATTATTCATATTGTGTGTGTATTTGTGGCCTTACTTTTTCACAAAATAAGATATTAAATGCATTCTGAGAAGGGGAAAAACTAAATAAATAAAAAAAGAGAGAGGACGTACGAGATACGTGTATACCTTGGGCTTGCTACTAGAAGCAGACAGTTATTAAGCCAATCATTTACAATCTTTTTCTCTCTTAATAAGATGCCTTTTGTCTTTGATGTACAGTGAGCAAAATAAAAAAAATTGACCACCCTTAATAACTTTTGATCTAATGATCTGATCTTCACACTCATTCTTAATGGTTTCAGAGGTTGACCTGAAATATGCTAATCAAATAGTGCAGACAATATTTTAAATACGAAATCAAACACAAAAATGTACTTTTTCAGAATAAACATACCTTTTTTTCGACGTGTTCGGATTTCTGATTCCCAAAATATGAAGGGTAGCCGCAAACTGGGATATATGGCCCCAATATTTTGATCAGGAGAGATATCTAAAGTATGGACCTTATAATGCTAATTCTACATTTTGCGTATTTCACCATATAAAACTTTTTCCACACAATTGTAAAATTCACTTATCTAAAGATAATTCCATACAAAAAATAACATCAATAAATATTTTTAATTTTTTTATCGAATTTTTTTAGTCGAAAAAATTTTGAATAGTAAAGTAAGCAATTTTTTACATTCTTCTAAAGAATATTAATTTTTCATAGCAAAATACAAAATTTGAGCGAAATCGGTCAAATAGTTCCTGAGAAATCAAATTTTTAAAGTACAACTTTTATGAAATTCGATTTCTCAAAAACTATTCGACCGATTTCACTCAAATTTTGAATTCTGCCAAGTAAAATTATATCCTATAAAGCGATGCAAAAAATTTCATACTTCGCAATTTAAAATTTTTTCAGCTAATATTAAATAAAATAATATAAAACAATAAATATTTACTAAAGATTATTTTTTGCGTGCAATTATCTTTGGATAAAGGAATTTTATACTTGTGTGCAAAAACTTTTCAATTCGCTTAAAAAGTTATAGAGAAATAGCGAAATGCGCCGAAAGTAAAATTAACATTAAGGGGTCCAAAATTTGGACCCCTCTACTAACCAAACTATTGGGACCCTATTTCCCTGATTGCAGCTACCCCTATATTTTGGTGGTCAGAAATCCGAATACATTGAAAAAACGGTTTATTCAGAGAAGGTACATTTCTGTGTCTGATTTCGTAGCTTAAAATATCGTCTGCACTAATTACTTAGCATATTTGAGATAACCCTCTCAAACCATAAAGATTGAGTTCTAGAACGTGAAGAACCGATCATTAGATCAAAAGTTATTCAGTGTGGTCCGTTTATTTCTTTGCGCACTGTGTAAAGAAAAATAAAACATAAAGTAACAAAAAGAAGAAAAAGAAAATAAAAAAAAATGTAAATGCATTAATAGATAGAAGCCAGAGCGTAATTAATAACTATGATAGAAGCTAATGTTCTGTGAGAAACATTAGTTTAAGGACGACAGAAAAATGCTGCATGAGGAACGATTGGGAAAGTGATATTTAATTCTAACTTCAAACATTTCCTTTCTTTTAGATATACAGTAGAGTCCCGATTATCCGAGTTAATGGGGACCGCAACAAACTCGGATAACTGAAAAGCTCGGTTAAAGCGAAGAGTATAAAAACGGAAAGAAAAAGAGAAGCTATAAATGTAATATATTTAAGAAATACAAAATGTATACGAGTATACCACATACAATTCATATTATAATTAAAAAGCTTACTTAAAAACATTTATAAAGCATACTTTACGAGAATTAAATAGTTTTTACTTAAAAAAAGTCCTTAATCGTTTTTTGTTCTACGTAACTTTGGCGCTTTTCTGTGGTAATGTTTCGTCTTTTTTAGGGATAACAGGAAGGCCGGTGTCACCTCTTTTTGTTGTTCAAAATATTCAATAGTACATTCGATAGCTTTTAGTCCATCTGTATGAGAGATTTTTATATGTTGATTTTAATAATCACTGTCTTCAAAATCTTCGCTAGATTTATTATCATTATTGACGATATTAACGATAATTTCATAATTTCATCAGACCAAGTTGTTGGATTTTGTTTTTCTGAGTGTTTGGAAGATAAAATTCAGATTTATTTTTAAGCGGTTTTTTTAAAAATAAACTAGAACAAAAAAAATCCTTGAAATATTTGATAGCTCGGTTAAAGCGGAAACTCGGATAACCGGGGCTCGGATAATCGGGACTCTACTGTAAATGCTTCTTTCAATGCTTAACGAAAATTGCAATACAACTGTTTTTTCAACGAATCGAAGCATAAACAATTTAATTTTAATTTTTCTACTTTAAAAATATGTTGTTGTTTTTTTGTCTTAAAAATTTTGGAAAGAATTTTTAAAAACTATCTTTACAAAAGTTCCAGAAAATAAAATAAAAATTTCTTTCTAAAGTTTCTTTATAAATTCTTGTACTTTTTCCTAAAAAGAGTGATGAAAATACAAGTAAAAATATGAAATTTATATGAAATATATATGAATATATATAGAAATACATATAGAAATTGTATGAAATATATATGTAATAACAGGGCTCCAACCCTGTTATCAGTGTTGTATTTAGCTAGATATTTTAAATNTTTCCATGTATGCCTTTAATTACACGCATTTTCCATGCGTTTTTATTCATTTAACTCTATTTCATTAATGCTAAAAGACACTAAATTACTTTTTACGGCAGACGGAAAAATAAGTAGTAAATAACCTTACAAATGACGTCTAGACCAACAGTTATTATGAAATATCCATTTCACGTGTCTACTTTTAATTTATGTTGTCCAATAATCTTAAAAACATTTCATATTTGTGGTCTTGTGTAATCATCAATTGCACTGCATTTAGTTACTGAATTACCCAAACATTAGTCATAATTCTTACAAACACTATAATCACTGCACTTATATATTTTTATAACTCTAATCGAAAATGAAGTCAAAACATTGGGCTTCGAAAAATAATATTAAGCAAAGAAAATTCTATCAATAGCTGATTGATGAGAAAGGCGGGAGTACAAATTATCCCACTACTACCTGTTTGAATGTCGGAGGAAATAAAAAGGAGTTGAAATTCGTTTGTTAAACACACCTTCGAAAGAGGAAATGGAAAACGATTATTAGAAGCCAAGAAGGAGAAAACAAGTAAATGTTATGTAAAATTTCGCATAACTAATTAAATGAATTAAAAGGGTAATTTCTCTCAATTTCTTTGAAGTTTGTTGGAAGAGTATTCTATCCTCGATTCCTCTCATAAAATTATTTATGCTTGATAATTTTTGTTTCTGTGAGAAATGTATCCATTTCGAATCAGATTTTAAATATTAAAATTTGATTTCTTAGGAATTATTAACCAGACTTCACTTAAACTTTGTATTTTACCATGCAAAATCACATGCTTAATGATTTAAAAAAAAGAAGGTAAACCTTAAAATTCAAAATTTTTTCCACTATTATTTAATAAAATAATAAATTATTATTATTTTTTTGCATGGAATTATATTTGGATAAAGGAATTTTATACTTGTGGGTAAAATTTTTTCGATTGGCTTAAAAAGTTTTCGAGATATGGTGAAATACGCAAAAAGTGAAATTAATATGAAGGGGTCAAAACTTTGAATCGCTCTCTTGATCAAGGAAACCATATTTAGGATACCCTCTATTATTTGTACACTCCCTATTATTTGGGTGTCAAGAATCCGAATCAATTGAGAAAAAAAAAGTATGCTTATTCAGAAAAAGTACGTTCTTGCGTCTGATTTCGTAACTTAAAATATCGTCTGCATTAATTAATGAGGATATTTGAGGTCATCCCCCTCGAACTATTAAGTATGGGTCCTAGAAAGTGAAGATCCGATCATTAGAACAAAAGATAGAGATAGAGATCGATTTTTTTTTTGGCGCATTGTACGTTTTTTTTTCTTTTCTTTTTTTTCTTTTTTTTTTTCTAATCAATTCAGAGCTTTATAATTTCGCTCTATAGAATTTGAAATAAAAGTACATTATATAAGCAGTTGGTACCGCATTTTTATTAAAAAATAAAAACTGTACTGTTTGACTTATTTTTTCCGTAACTGAGTTATTTTTCCTTCTATTCTGCCGCTAACAGCACAGATCGTTCTGAAATTCGCGATCGCAAAGCTTGAGTACGCCCTCTAGCGGGAGCCTGATCAGGCATTTATTTATTAAGTTTTCATTTAGTTCCATCAGAATCATTGGCAGAGTCAGATGCCATTTTCTAAGCAGCAAATAAGAAACAAAATTTCCCTAAGGAAAAGGCCGAAGAACTTGAAAAAACTCTCCGGAACATTGGTAAATCCTTCAGAGACAGAACACGCCAAACATTTGAAGAAAAATTCCTCAATAATTTTTAATTTCTATTATCAACAAAGTTGCAACTGATAACTTCCGATTTCGGGATCGCATACTGTTACAGATGCATGTATTAAGGTAAAATACGTTTTTTCTGTCTTCAATTCATTACAAATTAAAGTGAAGTCAACATTGCTTTCTTCATTCCAATGAATAAATGTGAATTCAGAACGTACAGAACTGTAATAGTTATAGAATATTCTTCCTCTTTAATAGTATATATTTCTGTATCTATATAATTCGGGAAACAACAATAAAGAATCATCCGAATTACTTGAAATAGCATCATTTGTGCTGATAATTAATAAATTTTTATCGTTTTCTTGGTAAGTATTTTTTAGTTTTGAAAAAATAATTTCAACTAGAATTCAGCTATTTTGCTTTTAAACTACATATTGAAATTCATATCGAGATTTTACAATTATAAAATTTTGCTGTGTTGTATGTTATCTAAAAGTAATGAAGAGATGATCTATGTATATATTATTTGAAAATAAAATTTTCAAACGAGGAACATTTCATTTGGAATTCTCCGGGTTTATTAAGCAGGTGAGTATTATGATTTTTATAATAAAAAATTTTCTTGTAAATTATTTCTTTTTCTTATTTGATGATAGTTCTCTACATAATGGTTTTTTACTTCTGATTAAGAACTATAAGAATTAAAAAAAGAAACAATATCAAAGTTTTTTATTTCAATATGAGGAATTTTTAAAATCGTTTTTTTTTTTATCCTAATAATTCTTTATTTGACGTTTTTTAGTTTATATTTTTTGATAAAATTGTTGTCAAAATATTTTTTTTGAAAAATTAAATGATATAACGATATGTGTTTATGTATACTTCTTGCATACTCTAATGTTTGAAGTAATATGATTCAGAAAAGTATGGAGTAAAAATTCGGTACTTACGTATTAACGCCACCTCGGCTACAGATTTGGCGGCTTTTAAGTGCCGCCAATCTACACCTAAAATTTTTGCGACAAATCATAAAGTAAAATACTTTATTTAAAATCAAAACACTTTAAAAATTCAACACACTTTATTTAAAATCAAAGTAGTTAATCGGATTTCGGAGGAAAATGGGCCGATATAAAGTTTAACATAGATTCAAAACTATCTCTATTTTCTTTCACCTGATGCTGTCGCCGTATGAACTCTAATAAATACGATTCGTGATCGCAACTATAGGGGGCGTTGTTGTATGATACTAATACCTGCGATTTCTATATAAACAGTCATTCAGTTACTCTAGAGACGTCGTTAATGTAGCACGTAGCATTGCAACGTTCCTTCTTTATTGTGGCTAATTAAATTTAGAAAAGAAAAATGCTTGATAGTCTTTCTTATGAAAACGGAAACAAAATGGTATCTCTTTTTA
>NC_092210.1:3733226-3770303 GCF_043381705.1 Parasteatoda tepidariorum
TGAAATGACATTTCAAAAACGCACGCTTACCAAGATAAAGTTTCATGTCATGGGAATTGGAAATTTTCGCTTTTTTGGTAAAATATTTCGCACCTGTTCTGCATCTTGTTCTGTTTTAGGCAAATCCCAAAGACGCATTTTCGTAGCACTAAAAAATGGCGTCAAAAATCAGCAAACAACAAGGCAACAAGGAATCCAAAAAATTATATCTAGGATTATTTGATGATAATTTTCTATAGAATGGTTTTTTACGTCCGATTATGAATAAAAGAAACGAAAAACATGAAAGTTTTTTATTTTAATGTGAGGAAATTTCAGAATTGTTTCGTCTTGTTGCTTCGTAAGCATTCTTTATTTTACGTTTTTTAGTTTCCAAATTCGCGATCGCAACGCTTGAGTACGCCCTCTAGCGGGAGCCTGAAAGTATCCGCATGAGTTCTATCATAACCATTGGCAAAGACGTTCGCCATTTTCTTAGCAGCAAATAAGATGCAAAATTTCCCTAAGGAAAAGGAGGAAGAACTTGAGAAAACTAACGAGAACATTTTTTAGTTTAGGACATTTCATTGAAATTGTTCTTTAAAAGAATAATTTCAACTAGAATTCAGCTGTTCTGTTTTCAAGCTACGATTTGAAATTCATATCGAGATCATACAATTATGGATGGGTGATCGTGTAAAGCTAAGGGCGGTGGCGCTAGTGGTTAAATTGCTCTCGCAAGACTTCTGGGTTACTGCTTCCGATATATTTTTACGCCGCAGATTGAAGAAACGCGTCATCATATTATTGCATCATATTTTACGTCTGATTAAGAACTATAAGAATGAGAAAAAAAATGTGACAGATTTTTTTATTTCAATATGAGGAATTTTCAGAATCGCTTTTTTATCTTAAGAATTCTTTGTTTTACGTTTTTTAGTTAATGATTTTTAGATAAAAACTGTCGTCAAAATACTTTTTTGAAAAATTAAATGGTATAACATTGCGTATTTATGCATACTTCTTGCATATTGTAATGTTTGAAGTAATATGATTCAGAAAAGTATGGAATAAAAATTCGGTACTTATGTATTAACGCCACCGCAGCTACAGATTTGGCAGTTTTTAAGTGCCACCAATCTACACCTAAAATTTTTGAGACAAATCATAAAATAAAACACTTTATTTAAGATCAAGTAGTCAATCGGATTTCGATGAGAAATGAGCCGATATAAAGTTTAAAATAGATTCGAAACAAACTATATTTTATCGTTCACCTGATGATGTCGCCATATTAACTCTAATAAATAGGATTCCAAATGAGATAACACTTCCAAAACGTACGTTAACCTAGATGAAGTTTCATGTCATGGGTACATTTGGTACATTTTCGTTCTTTTTTTTTTTTGGTAAAATATTTCGCTCTTGAAAAAATAAAAATGCATCTTGTTTTGTTTTTGGCAAATCCCAAAGACGAATTTTCGTAACACTAAAAAATGGCGACAAAAAAGATTTTTTTGTTTGTTTTGTTTTTTGATTCGTAAGCATTCTTTATTTTGCGTTTTTTAGTTTCTAAATGCTGATTTTTATTGAAACTTGAAATTTTTTGATAAAAATTGTTGTCAAAAAACTTTTTTTACAAAATTAAATTTCATAAAATTATGAGGCTTATGCATACTTTTTGTTCGTTTTAATTTTTGAAGTAATAAGATTCTTAAAACTATGGAATGTAAAGTTTAAATAGGCCTTTCATGTTATATCATTAAATTTAGCGAAACTATTTCTCGGGCATTAGGCTTTAACTCTTATAAAAATATACATATTTTTTTTTGCTAATTTATTTACAAATATTTTTCCGCTGTGTTTTGGATGTTCCTTCTCTAAATAAAAAGTGATACTATTTTGTTTTCGTTTTGCATAAGTAAGAATATCAAACATTTTTCTTTTTTAAATTTAATAAGTCACAATAAAGAAGGAACCAATGCTACACGCTACATTAAAGACGTTTCCAGAGTATCTGAATGACTGTTCATATAATAGAAATCGCAGGTATTCGTCTCATAGAACAGCGTCTCTTATAGTTCAAGGTCACGTGACTAGTTTACTTCGCTGTCGAATAATCTGGCTCTTGAAATCCTAACTGTATCTTTAATCGTAAAATTATTTGGAGGTAGCGGTAAATTGTTCCTGCTGAGAAAAATTTGAGTTTGCCGGCAAAGATTTCTTATTGTCTGGTTTGTTTTTAATTTATTATAGGTTTTTAAATTCCTCCATTCTTTTACTAACCAAAAATGGAGCTCTCATTTCAAATTATCTTGGAATACATTAAAGCATATTTTCTATGAACATAGTTCTTTGTGTTGTGCAATACTATTCTGACTTCATTTAAAGCATTTTTCAAACACTCAATCTTTTCTTTCTCGGAAAGTCTCTAACACAATTTTTAATAATTCAGAGTAATTTTAAACCAGAAATACTGTATTAATGAATATTGTTACATTAATCGAAGTTCGAAAATACGAAGAAATTTTGTTCTAATTAAAATATTCATCGATCAATCAATTTTTTTTGAATTAAAAATTCTGTAACTCTTCAAACTAAGCAAAGAGCACAGTAGCATAAAAACAAAATCAACAGTTTTTAGCAAAATTGATTCGTATATAATTATTATTATTTTTTTTGTCGTATCGTAATTAAAAATAAAAAATCCCCTTCAAAAAATTATAATCATGGTTAGTTATAAGTTTGATGATATTTCTGTATTCCGTTCGCCCCCGTAATTCTTAAAATAATAGGTACTTCAATGCTAAAAATATTTTTCAAGGAAAACATCCATTCATCATTAAAAGAGATTTCTATCAGAATCTCTTTTAAAAATGCAGAGCTATCATAAAACGCCTATTTGAAGCAAAACAAAAAATATAAATATCTTTATTTTTGTAGCAAAATTTTTAAGTTAAACAATTCATTTTATTCAATTACCATATTTTCAAGAAAAAGTAAAGATTATTGTCGAATAGAAACCCTTTTAATTGTTGCATCATTATAACAAGTTTTTTGGAAAAGAAAAACGTAATAGAAACCAAAACAAAAATCTTTCTTGAAAGATATACAGCCAAAAACCTTAATTTAACTTTTTTGCACCTCTGTATTTTTAGAAAAAAGTTACCATAAAACAATGGCGTTCGTTAGAAATGCTCTTTAAAAAATGCAGATAAAAAAATTAAGAAAATAAGTTGAAACCGAAAAAATTGTACTGAATCTCTTTGTGTATAAGAAAAAAGTGTCAATAAATTAAGTCTATTGGAATCGTTTTGTTAACATGCTTCGCTTTAGGTAAAGCAGAAAATCAGGTTTAAAATGAAGCAAAGAAAAAAGTTCCTTATTTTTAAAATATTTAGAGTTGAAAAAATGATAAAATAGACGTGCCTGAATATAATTAGGAGAAGAGAAAAAATCAGTATTACAAACTCATGGGTCAGTACATTATATCCCTAAATATTATTGGTGGGTACCTCTTGTAAGTCAATTTTGCAACATTAGCAATAAATATTTTTTCCCATGACTTCAATTTACTTTTTATTACATTTGATCTATTATAAAAAGCAAAAGCTTAAAGTAAATTATATTTTTTATAAATCCATTTACCTAAATATTAAGTAATATGTTAATTCTTCATAGTAATACATTTTTTATAGTTAAATCTGGTACCAATTCATTAGAGGGCCCTAAAAACTTATTACCAAGCTTTTTAGGGACCTATTACTAAGCAACACCTGAGTCAATAATCTTAGATGTTCCAGATGTACAATGTACATATTTAAGTTTTTTAAAAATTAGAATAAACAAAAATGATACAAAGACTTAATTTCACGAAAATCATTTGAATTCATGTTGATGTTCGTCTGATTCACATATCTGATTTTGATTAATGAAATTTTCCATAACTTAAATTAGTTTGTTTCCCAGTGAGGCTTCAAGTTATCATTGTTTCACTTAACAAAATACAAATTTTTCTTAAATCAAATTTTTTTACCCATTTATTTATCCAAAATCATATACATATTAAAAAATATTGCTAAATTTCATATTCTATGTACAGGAAAAAATTTAATAGATTTAGCAATTTTAAGGGATATACATTACAATAAGTTAAGAAATTTATGTGCTTAAATTGTTCTTGTGTACAGATTAGTTTTACTGTTAGTGACATAGTTTGAGGCACTGAATTACTTAATTATAAAATTTTTATTTTCTTTCCCTCATAGAAATAAAACACTATGTCCCGTCATTAGCTTTTATATTTATTAATTTTGAGGAAAGTGGAATATCAATCCTAATATTGCACAGATCAGGGTCTAAAATAAATGACAGTTTGTTTGTTTTAGACCACTAAAATTTGATTTTAATCAAAAAATAATCAGTGGATTCCTGAGGCAACAAATTATTGTAAAGAGATGGTATGCTGTTTCGGTTTTAATGTTTTGTCTGCATTTTTGTCATAAAATTACATATTTCCTCATAATTTTGAAAACACGTTCTTTGCATTGTAATTTTTCAATTCAATTTCCTTTAAAAATATCAAATTAAGACACATAAACGTGTATATGACACATAAAAGTGTATAAGACCACATAAATGTGTATATTGTCTAGTAATATCTTTTAGTTACTGGTCCTTTGGACCAAAGAAAGTTTTCTTGATTTCTACCCCTTCATGTAATACAGTAAAAGTCTAAAAGACTAATTATTGTAATTAAATGAAACCAAAAATGTAGTAATCTTGCTTTCATATGAAGAAATTTTTTGAAAATTGTTTAGATATAGTTTGTCTGAAGTAACAATTCCCTTAGCCATTCATCTGTGACCCATGGCAGTGACTATATCAGAGATGATTGTGCTCCGGGAAAAATCCAGATTTTCAGATTTTTTGCTAATTGCGATCCAGAAATTTCCCGAAATCCAAGGTCCAGAAGCTTAAATAAATCATTGATTATGTATAAAAACTCTTGTATATTTTATTTAGAAATGGAATTTATACTTGACATATTTTTCATATGTAAATATTTTTTCTGATAGAATAATAAATGTGATTAGAGATAGAAGTAAACTTATACATAATTATTCATTTAAATTATACTGCATATAATTTATTTAGAATTTCATGATTTGAAAATATCTACGGCTAAAATTTATAAAGAAATTAACTTTTTGAAATGCCTCATTAATGAATTAACTCAAGAAATTTGGGCTCACAATTACCCCTGCTATGGTAACGAGGTGTAATTATTTCAAGTAGGGGGTGTTGGGTCATTATTTAGGACAATTTTGGCTCTGTCTGGTCCATGAGAGAAAGGGAAACGTTTTCTTTGATCCATTGTGTTAGCCCTAGAATGTAGAAAAGCTACCCTCCCTGAATTGCACTATTCTTGTTTCCATAGCAGTAGACTGCCTCAGATTATGTGGCTGGGGCAGTTCTAACTATAGACAAACTATAACTGTGTTTTGATGCAGTTTGTTTTGTTTCTATTATTTATGTACTTATCTTTCCACTTTAGTAATTTAAAGATGTCTTCTAAAAAGTCTCAGAAGAAGAAGTTAGAAGAGAGTAGCGATTCTGATTCAGGACCTGACGATGTGAGTTCATAAAATAATTAATCTTATACTTTGTGTTGATGCCTTCACTGAATAACAGGGTTGGCATTTCTTCTGAGTGACTGGAAAAATTGAAAATGATGAATGCAAATGTTTAGTGAGCGATCAGTAATATTAGAATAATTTAAATTTGAGTCAGGTTTGGCATTTTATTTTTCCTGGACATCTCTTTGAACAAACTGGTAAAAGTAGAAGAAATAAGACAACATGGTTGAAATTAAAAATGACAAATTCAATTGTTCAGCAATAGACATAGTAAAAATAGTTTGAATTTTAATAAAATTTAATTTAGTATCAAAAAGTTAAATTTTTTACAACGACTCTTTAAAAAAAATATAATTTTTATAAAAGCTTCATACGGAATTTTAAATTTATGTATCATATTATTTAAAAGTCAGAAAAGTGCTTAATTTTCCCTTTTCGAAAATAAGATTTTTGTTCTTTACCATGTTGATTTTTGCCACGTATTAAACAAAAACGTGTTTTTCACATAGTTCAATTCAACGTTTTCGCAATTCAATCACAATTTATTTCAGCGTCCCGTCGGTCCATAGCGTATGAAAGGGCCAATCATTTTGCATATTTGATGAAATCCTTAAAAATCCACATGTCTGCTACTGAGCGCTGGAGGGTTTGGTGAGATTCTTGCACTCTCATGTGTAATTCTGCTTCATTGCAAGATATTCTCAATTTCAGGCATTTTCCACCATCTGATCCAGGAACCGAAAAACCTCTTCATCTTTTTATAATGGCTAATATAATCAAGTAAAAAGTTCTTAGTCAGAAACTGGTTATTTTATCATGATTATGTAAAGTCTTCGAAAATTATTTTGCATTTTGTTAATGCATGTACTGCTTAAAAATATTTTTTGAGCGCTTGAAAAGTACTTAAAAGATGCTAATTTTTTGTTGAAAGATTTGGTATTAGAAATATGATAACTTGGCTGATGATTGCAAACACATTGAATTAAAAAAGTTTAAAGTGTTTTAAAAATTGTTTGTTTTTCGCTTTTCTGTATTGTTACCTGAAATAAATAAGTCTTGCATTTAAATCTTTCTTCGTATGATGTTGTTCAGTCATTTGAATAAAAAATGTAATTCTCTTAAAAAAATTTTTTTTGCAATTGCAGAAGGCAATATTTTTTTTACGCCTTATAAAGATACAATTTTTAGTATGTTACAATCAGGGTTGGGGTTTTGGACGTCCTAANATTTTTTTTACGCCTTATAACAATACAATATTTAGTATGTTACAATTATTATTTCGTGGGGAAGTCTAAAATTTGTTGTAAAAGTAATATCTAGTACTATGTCATTGTTGTTACGTCAAGATTTTATTGTCTAGAATTAAACCTTTAAAAACAGTTTGTCAGAAGAGATATATCAATATTTGTTCTTATAAAGATAAAAAAAGAATGATTAAAGAAGTTAATAATTAAGACATAAAAAAGGGAATTCGGCTTGAATAAAACAAAATTTCTCAGGATACAATTAAAAAACTGGTTTTGGGCTTATTAAGGAGTCTGTCCAGTGCAAATTTACTACAGTCTAGCGGTACCTTCACAAATTTAACTGTAGGAAAAACGGTAGTTTCACAAAATACTTTTGAAAAAGCAAGTTCTAATATCCCCTGCCTTTTAAAATTTTGTTGTTGTATCCCCGTAAAAACGATAAACCTATAGTTAATTACGCATTTTTATTTGCAATGGAACCCACCCGTGGTTCGCTATTATGACCTAGTAGAATTCACTTCCCACACGGTTTGTAAGAAGAGCGCTTTTCCACCCCATGCCTGACTGAAAGCTTGCCAGGATCCTGAAAATTAATTTTAGATATTATTCTAAATATATTCTAATAGACCTTCATTTTTTAATTTAACATTTTTTTCTCTGTGAAACTTTTTCCTGTATGACCCAGTCAAAAATGTTCTCAAAATGAAGATAACTGTCAGTGCTGTTACTGTTAAATGTATGTTTCTTTAATTTCAAGTTGAAGTTTAATTATAGACAATGATTTTTATGGATTTTTAAATTTGGATACAATTTTAAGCCTAAAATTTTACAATAGCAAAATTGTTTTTGAACGTATGAGAAAAATATCTGCAAAAATATAACAGTCATAAATGATTTGTATTTGTAGTGACAATTTTTGAAGATATTTTCTTATTTTACCATATTTTTGTGTTGATTTGTTAACAGAATTTTTAAATTTTCACAATAAATACCTCTTAGAAATACCTAGACAGACCCTTGTTATTATTTTAACTTAATATATATATATGTAATTATAGTTATGCAGTTACTGTCAATAATACTTTTTTTAGTTGTATATGTCAAATTTTTTCAGGTTAATCCTCCCAAGAAAAGCAAAACTGCTGCTAAACCAGCTCCAAAAAAGGCTAGCGCTAGCAACAGTAATGATGAGGACAACATGTTTCAGGTATTATTTAGGAAAATGCTGTCTCATCTTAGTTATTCTCTGTCTCCAACTTATTTCCTATTTATTTCTGAATGTTGAGATTGTTGCATTAATTTACATGTAAAGCCTTGAATAAAAAGGAAAAAAGATATTGTATTTATAGGGTTGCCACTCAATCAAGAAGAAAACCTGGAAGATACAGGGAATTTTAAAATCATCTAAAATAATAGGAAAATGCAGGGAATTTTGATTTTTCTTTTTTACAAACTGGAAAAAATACAGGGAATTTTGTTTCTTACTTTCCTCTTTTTAAAAATGGTGACCACTCAATGTGTAATTTATGGGATATTTAAGGATGATACTACATTTACTATAGCATTATTTAAGTATGTTCAGATGTTCCTTTTTTTTCTCTCAAGTTTTTTCAGGAATTAAAACTAGTATAGATAGTCTAATATAGCTCATACAAGAGCATAGTAATTGTGTTTCATCTTAATATATTCTGTATAATATATATAGGGAAAACACAGGGAATTTTCTTTTCTAGATTTGAGTGGTAACCTTGATTTATGGGTTTGCCAATATTCTAACGTGAGAGGGGAAGTAAGCATACGGTTGAGTCTCGATTGTGTGAGTTTCACATTAATCCGAGCCTAATGCACGCACAGCACATGGAACGATTACTACGATTGATTTTACGAAGATTACTATGACTGAATGTTGACAAGCAAATTTGTATATTTACATCTGAAACGTGAGCACAGTATGTTTAAATAAAAAACATACAATTATTTACAATTGAAGTACTATTTATCTGATGCTATAATATAATGAATATTGTAACTTGGTGTAATGCAATATATGTACCCTGAAATTTTCTGTAAATATATTATCCATTTCAGTTAAATACTGAAATATAAAAATTGTTTTGTGTTAAATAGTTTATTAAATTTAAAGCATTTTTTCAAAACTTTATTAAATTTAAAGTATTTTTTTAGTAATTCGAGATTGGCTTGGTCCCGTCCACCATTATCTTGGCTACTGTATTCTTGTTCAAAGTCTCATAAACTTTGATACTTTTTTTGATAATTTTTTTTATTTATTGCTGTTTCTTTTTTAATGGGAGGAAAAAAAAAATTTGTTTACTTAAAAAAAAAAAAAAATTCGCTTTAGATCTAGGCTGTTATTATACTTTTATTGTGTTTTGCAAATTTTCATTGCAAGATATTCTCATTTATTTAATTAAAAAGACTTTTGTATTCTTTAATTTAAATTCATATCTAATGTTTAAAATTAATTAATTTTATTGAAATATATTACTAACTTTCTTGATAAAAAGAATTTAGTGTCTTGAACTCCAATATTCATATAAAAAAGTACTCTAATGTCTAAATACGTAGGCATACAGCCCTTCATTGGTCAACCTGCTGTCCAAATGGACCTTCACTCAAAAAAATTGTGCATCCCTAATCAAGATACTGAATTTCAATTATATTTGGGATTTTAGTCTTTATTCAAATTATTATCTGATAAATTTTAACCTTTTGTAGCTTGCAAGAATGAGATATGTGAATGTGAGAGAGTTTCGAGGAAAGGTTTTGATAGATATCAGAGAGTTTTATGAAGCAGATGGAGAACTGAAACCTGGTAAAAAAGGTATAAAATATTATGCATTTAGTAGCTTGTTAATAGTATAAATTTTTATTTATATCATTTTTATACTTTAAACATTAATAATAGAGTATCTGGAAAGTCATGGATTTTGGCATTGAACAAAATTTGTCATGAAATGTTATGATTTTAACTATTTTTTTAAAAAAATAATGGAAAGTCATGGACTTAGTTCATCGAAAAGTCTAATTTTTAAAATGGAATTCTTCCCTCCCCCCCAATTTTATAATGTTCCGATTACTGAATTTGTAACAAAATCTCCACTCAAAGTCAGATTTTATTAAAATATAAAATGTTTTTATCGTGTTCTTTAAAATTTATTGTGTTTTTTTCTTCAAAAAATGAAGAAACATCATTTCTAGAGTGATTTATCTTTTAAACTTCTTTGATTTCAGAATTTTTTTATTTATTTATTATTTTTATTTTATCAATTTAAAATTCTTCTTTAGACTTTTTATATTACGCTTTTAAAACAAAATAAAACAGCTTTAAACAACTGTATATATCGGACTGCATTTAGTTATTTGCTTTTGTATTTCCCCCCGGCTATTTTAATGCTTCAACTCTTTCTTTGCTCTGTTTTTTAAGTTTAAAATCAATAAATATGAAGATGTAGAGTATAACAGTTTTGGTTATACCTATCATTTCAATTAATGTTATAATGCTTTATGAAATTTATTGTTGTGTTTTCGTTGGAGAAAATAGTAACTTCGGTAAGACATGAAATATTTTTGGAATTATTCATAGAAAGTCATGGATTTGAAAATCTAAAATGTAGCAGATGCCCTGTAATAATCAGAAATATTTGTTTTAATAATATTTTTATTGATGTGTGTGGTATATCATTTTTGTAAATTATAAACATCTGATTTAATTAGGTTGCTAAATTAAACTTAATTGCAGCTGATTTTCAATTGCGTTAAATTCATTTAATGACATAAAAGTTTTTTTTTTTTTAAATTTTTTCTCCTTCTCAAGCATCTTTGCTCATTAACTTAAAAATATTTAAAGGGTTCTTAAAATACACATTCAGCGACAAATTGAATTTTGAGTCTCGACTTGTACCAACAGAATATTTAAATTTGTTTATAAAACTTCTATCTCTGTAGTATTGAGTAACAAACTATCAATCATACCAATTTTGAAAGTTAGTCTCAGTTTATGGTTCAAATATTTTTTTAATAATTTTATCATGAAAAAAACTTAATCTTGAATGTTTTTAAGCATTAAAAATTTCATCTATTAGTTTTTTTTAATTATTTTTTAAAAAAAATATTTTTTCTTGATCCTGAGCACCAACCAACGGGTCCAAAATCAAAAAATGCAATAAATAAATAAATACAATTGCCTTCTTGTTACTTCATGAAAGAAGCGTTCTCAATGAATGAGCATTAAATTGTAATGAGGTTTATCATTACAATTTTTTTTACAAAACACTGAATCTTGTTTCTAATATAAGAAATTTTTTTATTCAATATATATTTTATAATTTCCGATTTTTGTGTCTTTAGATACATTTTTATGTATCCAATGAAAGTTTCGAAAATTAATGAAGATTTAATAGGGACCATTCACAAATTTAGATTTGTAATTTTAATTCAGTTTTTATTAGTTTAATTATCAATTCAGCATGATTAATGATATTAATTATTCTTATTAATGTTTTTGTTAAGTATACATTTAAAATTTTTTATTTAAATGTAAAAAGACTTAACAACTTTTTTAAAAATTAAATTATAATTTTAAATTAAAGATACTTTTTTTTCTATAATTGAGTAAAGTAAAAAATAAAAGGATCAAACTCCATATCGAGTTTAGTTTTTAAAATTATGCATAAAGTTATTTTATGTTCAATAATATCAAGATTACAATTCTTTTTCTAAAAATAGATTTTTCTATTGCAATTATGTTATCTTCCAAAATTGTTTTTGTAATTTCTTTTCCATGAATTTTTATCAAGGACATTGAAAAAGGATCCGAAAGCACAAGAATGAGCATACTTTAGTTTTGGTTCAATAAACAGAACATTCCTCAGTGTAAAAAAAAAAAAAGCTTATTGTTGAGACACTGAGGAAGGTTCTTGTTTATGAAACCAAAACTATAGTTTAGTTTGTCTAAAGTAAGAACTCCCCTAGCCATTCGTTTGAACCTGTAATGGTGACTATGGTAATGAGGTATAATTATATAATGAGGTTTAGGACCGGTTTTGGCATGGGTCGTCAAGAGAAAGGGGATCTTTTTCTTCAGTCTATTGTGTTACCCTTAGACTGAAGAGAGCTACCCTACCTGAAATGCGCTATTCTTGTTTCCATAACAGTAGACAGCCTCAAACTTTGTGACAGGAGGAGTTCTTACCATAGACAAACTATGTCTATTTCTGTACTCACGTTTGTGCTTATGTTTTTTTTTTTTTTTTTTTTTTTTTTTTTTTTTTTTTTTTTTTTTTTGCTAAGTGTGTACTTAAAACTTTTAATGTAGGAAAATATTTATTGATTAAAACTTGAATATATTATTTGAGAAGAGCTTAATAATTACCCTGTGGCAGAATTACGGCAACAACGTCACAGAACGTTAGTTTTTGCAATAATATTTTTCATTGGGGAAGAACTTCGGTTTCTAGAATTTCAAATTAAAATATAAAATTCAAAAATCTCCGAAGCTTAAAAGATAGTTCGCTCTAGAAATGTTGTTCTTTCTTTCATTTTTTTTCTTCTTTAAAGAACATGTTTTACACACACTTATTTGAGTATCTCTTTTTTTGAGTCCTGTTCACTTGATTTCTTCCTCAATCTTTACTTTGGAGTTACTGCGCAGATTTTACAATTATGAACGAATTTTAATTTATTATTGTTTAATTCATTTACGAATTTTAATTTTTGTAATGACTTCCAAAATTTGAACGAGGAAATAATAGTGCACTTTTTCGCCTATTATATTTGAATTAAAAAATATTACTTATACAATTAAAAATGTTTATGCTTTTTCATGGTGGGTAGTTTTTTTAAAAAATACTTAAAGGTGCTTATTTTCGATATTTAAAAGCCGTAAAAGGTGCTTTTTTCATTGGGTATTTTTAAAAAGTGCTTAATTTTCCCTTCTCAAAAATGAGATTTTTTTCGTTATGTCGGTTTTCGCCGACAGCTGCGTGCTGTCACATTGTTCTATTCAACGTTTTCGCAAATAATTCCGCCGTACCGTCAGTCCATAGCGTATGAAAGTGCCAATCATTTTACATGTTTGATGAAATACTTGCGAGTCGGTATGTTCGTTTACTGAGCTAGGTTGGGTGAGATTATTGCCTTCTCATGTGCAACTCAGCTGCATTTTGGCAAGATATTCTCTATTTCAGACTTCACTTTCCACCCTCTGATATCAAACTGAAAAATCTCTCAATCTTTATATGGTGGCTAATATAATCAAGAAAAGAGTTCTTCGTTGGAAACTAGTTATTTTCTCACGATTATCTAAAGTCTTTGAAAATTATTTTTCATTTTGTTAATGTATATTGTGCTTAAAAATATTTTTGAGTGCTTAAAAAGTACTTAATTTTTGTTGAAAGATTGGGCTATGCACCCTGTTTTTTATTCTGTAAACACATTTCTGTTGCTTTAAATTAGTAATTGATAATTAAAAGTATCTTGGAAAAAAAAATTAATGCAAGGGAAGTTTGTAGCAGAAATCTCGAAAAAAATTGTGCCACAGGGTACCTGTAAGACACTGGGTCATATGAAGCTGTAATCACAATCTTTCGTTTGTCAAGTGCCTGAAAATAATTAATTTTGAGTGTGTTGGGGGGGGGGGGAATTATGAGCATCTAATGCATCATTTCAAGTTGTTGGGTCTCAAACCTGTGTTGTCCAGATGAAAAGCCACTGCCTGAGATAGGAGCAGTTTTATTTATTGAAATAAAGTTTCTGAGAATAAATGACAGTCCATGTCTGGTTACAGGAGTGTCTGCTTTAAAAAGTGGGTTTATAATGGGTTGTTTATTGAAGAATAATGGAGAATTTTTAAAAAAAATGACAAATAAGAGAGATAGTAGTTTGAGGTTATTGCGCTTGATTTATTAAAATCCAGATACATGTAATTTGAATAACGCAGCTGAGTATTCACTATTTAACGTGATAATTTTATCTTAACTTTTTCTGTAGTTATCATTACTGATTTTCACTTTTTTTAAAATTTCAATATTTCAAACAACTAGAGAAATAAATTAAAAATAATTTTAAGATTTTTTACTTTTTTTTGTGTATAAAAATGACTCATATTTCTCTTCTATGTACAAGAAGAAAAAAAAAAGTACTTAGGGAGAAAAAACTGCAATTAAGAAACAAATTTCTTCATCCAGCAATCACATTTCTGTATTTTTTTTATAGGAATATGCTTGAATACTGAACAATGGCAAGCATTGAAAGAAAAAATTGATGACATTGATGATGCTGTGAAAAGATTTTAATTGAATTTTCTGTTTGTATACTTTTTGTGTTTGTCATTGATATTAAAAATAGTACATTTCATTATTCTCAGTATATTTTTTGTTTCACATGTTGTTAGCTTTTTTAAAACTGGTTCAATTAGTTTGGGAAATGAGTTTAAGCTTGTAACTTTCTTTTGAGGTAACATTTCAAAACTGCTAACAAAATTAGAAATTTAACAATGCTGAATTCTTTAACATATTTTCCAAGGCAGTAGTTACGTTGGGTGAATGATCTGTTTAAATAGTGAATGCATAATATTATAGGGTGCATATCATTTTAAAAGCTCTTTAAAGTGCTTTTTCATTTGGGTGTTTGTAAAAAGAGTTTAATTTTCCTTGCTAGATTTGCTTGAAATTTTCATTAGTTACCAGGGTTGGAGTTTTTGCCGGCAAAAAGGGGTTTTTGCCAGGACAGTGGCAAAAACTGTTAAAATCCGGCAAAAACCAAATTATCTAAATTGCTAATTAAATATTATTACAAAATACTTGAAACAAATTTAAATCAATTATAAGGAATAATAATTTTGATACATTACATGAAAAAAATTTTTTTTATCATATTAATAATTAATATAAAGGCAATAATTTTTAAAAGATTGAAAGTTTTTGACCTCTTTTTATTTTAGAATCCTTAAATAAATATTATTTGCATAAAAAATTATTATTTGTACAATAATTAACTACACATCTTGATAGATATTTTATGCTTTAAATTATAGTTATATTAATTTAAAATAAGTTCATTTCACTGGAAAAAAGAGAATAATCGCAAATTTACCAATCAATGCTTTAAACTACTAAAATGATATATTATTACATTATGATTTAATTATGGAATAATAATTTTGTTAATTTTTTTGTAATTATTTATATTTATGGTATATATTTCAATTTTAGGAATAATTTTGTATCAAAAATGTGTTTTTGTCCTCTCATCTTGGAAAATATAGGTTTTTGCCAATTTGCTTGGCAAAAACCTGTTTTTTACCGGTATTTACCATGGTTTTTTCCACCTGCGGCAAAATCTTGCCAACCCTGTTAGTTACTAAAAAAGATTCTCCACAAAATTATAATAATTTTTTCCTTGCATTCGCTCTATGAAAGTATTAATTTTAAATACATTTTAGATTTATTAAGTGTTTTGTCTATGAGTCTAGTACTTTATTAGCATTAAATTAAATGTTGAGCAGTAGCTTAACAAAATTTAAAAGACAGTGGTTGACATGACCTTTGGCTAGTTCTTTATATGGTTTATTACTAAGTTTTTTAATTGAGAACTAGAATTTAAAAATTTATGGACAGTTTAAGCAATTGAAAAATATAAGCTTTTGTATAATATAAAGTGCAGCAAAAATCACATATTTAAATTGTTCTGTACAGTACAAAATATAATTTATAGCAATCTAAAAATAAATAAGTGTAATGGATGTCCCAAAAAATTTGAATAATAGAGATTTAAAACTAGCTGCTTTCTGATAAGAAACCACAGAATTTTTTTTTCTCCAAGATTTGTTTCAATATTATAAAAGTTTTCCTTTCTTTCAGTGCAATTTATTGATAACTCTTTTGACACTTAGAACAAAGAATTCTTAAGATAAAAAAGCGATTCTAAAAATTCCTCATATTGAAATAAAACTCACATTTTTTTTCTCATTTATAGTTCTCAGGGATGAGAGTAGTCAGAAAGTAAAAAAGAGGAAATCCAATATATATATAAAAATCGCACTTTTTTTGTCAAATTTTTGTTTAAACTTGTAATCCATGTGATTCTAAATCACCTGAATATGAAACTCTACATCGAATTTAAAAAATGCGAAAATACTAATCGTGATGCATAATTTTAAAATCGCACAATATTTCAACCGCAAAAACGAATCACGACATTGGATTATAAGCTCGCGTAGCTACATAGGGTTTTAAAAGCTCGTAAATACAAATCGCGATATTGGTTTTTTAATCTCGTAAATAAGAATCGCAATGTGCAATATTTAAATAGCCTGAATAAGAATCGCAACGTTCAACTTTTAAATCAGGTAAATACGAAAATCGATGTTTGATAATAAAATCGCAATTTTAAAAATGCAAAGCACTATATTAGATCCTTAAATCTCGAAAATACGAGTCATAATGTACGATATTTAAAAAGCGTAAATCAGGTAAATACGAAAATCAATGATTGATATTAAAATCGCGTGAATAAAAATCGAGATATTTGCAGAGTCTGGACTTCTGATTTCTAAAAGGCTTGTTTGAATTGTTTACACAATAAATAAAAATTTACAAGATTAAGCAAATAAATATTTTCACCACAGATCCACCTCTATTTTCTGTTTGCTTTCTCTCCAGAATACAAGAAGCAGCGACGTCTAAATTACGAAAATACGAGCTATCCCGCCGACGGATAAAAAATACGGAAAAAATAGCTAATATAAGTAAACATGCTGAAGGATTAGCAGCTAGGACGTAGTTTGAATTTTCTGTTTTTCTTTGAAAATCGTGAATAAATATAATAATTTGACTTCAACGACTGAATTTAAAAAAAAAAACGGGATATTTATAAATGAATAAAAAAAAAACCAAACTTTTAGAGAATCTGAGTTTTTGATAAAAAGGCTGAAATTCGAGAGACAAAATCTCATCCCTGTATGAAGGTCAACCAGTTTTATCCCAAGGAAATGATTTTTAGAGAAACTTCAGAGTGAGGACTTCAATAATTTTGCTCAGCGAAAAATTAAATTCCTCATAAAATATTTCAACTTGTGCAAAAAAATGGAAAAGTCTGAGAAAAAGCGGAAATCTGCGAATCCGCGGAAGAATCTCATCCCTGAGTTCTTAATCAGATGTAAAACTATTCTGTAAAGAACTATCATCAAATAAAAAAAAAATTATTTGCAAGCAAATTTTTTATTATAAAAATCATACTACCATTTGCCATATTTTCGAATTTTATTTTCACTTAACAATTTTAATAAACACGGAACAGAAGAAATAAATATATATTAGTAATGAATACAATTATGTTACAAATCAGAAATATTTACAATTCAGTCAATCTAGAAAAGACAGTGAAGGTAGATCACTTAAAGTTTGTGAATGCAAAGATTCTTCTTGCATCCAGCTTACAGAGAAATCGACTTCGGGGACATCTGAAATGCCAGACAATAATAATAAACATTAAGATTTAAATTACAATGAGTGTTCAATAACTCCTTTACGCAATCCAAACAAAAACAGTACGAAAAAAAGCATTTTAGAAACCATGATATCTTACTTGATCGTTCTTAAAGTTACTACAACTTTATTCGTACTCTGGTTTCATTGTCATAGTTGATTCAGAAAACAAACTTCAGTTTATTTAGAACAGAAAAAATGAGTTATTAAATACTTCTATATCAAAAGCAAGGCGAGTGAAGTTTATGGCGTATTTGCGACTGATTACATTAGGGTAAATGAGTTTACACATGGCCGTTAATCCACTAATGTTGAATCTTTTTATGGGATATCCAGAGAAGTTGCCTCTCACAGAGATGGATAAAATGTATGACAGGATTTTGAGTGCTCAAAATTTATGAAATAGTTTTAAGATCATAGGTATCTCACAAAGTAAATAGTATTGAATTTTTCTAAAATATAGGGCTTGGCATGAAAAAATATTAGCAAGATGTCATGCTTGATCGCATTTAAAAATTCGCTTTAGTACAAAGGTTAATTTTTAATGGGAAAAATTACAGAATTCGCTTTAGTACAAACGATTAATTTTTAATTCCAAAAATTACAGAATTAGTATTCAAATTACAACATCAACCGTATTCACTAGAAATGGTACCCAAAAACTATTTTATTTCCAAACTTGAAAAAAATATTTCATAGGAATATGATATGTTTAATGAGAATTCCATTACCCAAACAGATACCACTTAGAGAATTTTTCAAAATTTTTGTATTGCTGTGAAAAAGGATAACATATTAGGTTTAAATTAGTTCAATATTTTTAAATAATTATTATTAAATAAATACTTGAAACCTATTCTGAAAGAGAAAAATCATATTAACTTAATCGAAATTTGATACAAATACAGTACAGAACCCGCTATCCGGAAAACCAAAAAACCGGAACGAAATTCGATAAATTTTCCCGCCATTTTAAAAAAAAAAATTTTTTTTTTCCTCATAAGATTTTAGGATTTTTCTTTCTTTTTTGAAAGATGATCACCTTATTATCATTTTGGAAATAATCATTAGTGTATTACTTCATCGTTTTTTCTTCTTTTTAAGATTATTTCCAATTTCTTTTTTTAGTTGGGTTTAACAATAAAAAAACGGCTTTTTGTAGCGATTCCGAAAACCGGAAAAATCAGTTATCCGGAATAGCGACGGTCCCGATCGTTCCGGATAATCGGTTCCCTACTGTATATTAGCATCATAAAAAGAATAAATCTTAACCACAATGTAAATGCACGATAAATAACCAAGTATGATACGCAATAAGTATAAAGTACAAAAGGTAAGTATAATGCATGATAAACAAGCAAAAGTTGGACGTAAGAAATATAAAAAAAACTATAAGCTTTCCCGTTCTAGATCGGTCTTGACAGCCTTCGAAATGCTGTTCATCTCTCACATAAGGCCCTAGTGCTCATCACAAAGATTTACTTCTGAAAAAAGGTTGAAACTTGTTTATTCCCAGTTAAAAGATTTGATTTTATAACGTTGTGGAACAGCCAAGTTTTGGGTTTATGTCTAACGTTCAACTCCGTAGGCTTCTAATTTTGAATCCAATCCAGAAGACAGGGGAACTCCAGGATCAAGTATTGGGAGAAATTTGCCTTCGTGGAGGACTTTGGATGAAACTAACCAGAAATTTGCGTTACTTGGAGAGGAAGACCACGAGAACCTCCCACAGTTAGAATGACGATAAGGGGACTAAGACATGATCCGTCTACCACTGAGGATATTTTATGTCAGCACTGTGGTCGGTGCAAGCTGGGTGCGGAATTTGTATTCGACTGGGATTTGAACCCGGTTCGCCTCATTGGAAGGCGAAGGCTCTATCCCATGAGCCATCACTTCAATCCTCAGAAAGGCAAGCTTTGGGTGCCTTACTCAAAACTTATTAATAAAAGCTGGGTATCCGCGCACCTGGGAAGTAATGAATTTCGGTATTGAACAAAATTTGTCATGATTTTAATAATTTTTTTAAAAAAAATCACGGGAAAGTCATGGATTTAGGTCACCGAAAAATCTAATTTTTATAATGGAACCTCCCCCTTCCTAATTTCAAGCTTTTCCGAATATCTGAATTTCGAGCAAAATCCCCTCTGACGGTCATATTTTATTAAAATATAAAATGTTTTTGTCATGTTCTTTAAAAGTTATAGTGTTCTTTCAAAAAATGAAAGAAAAGACATCATTTCTAGAGCGGATTGTCTTTTAAACTTCTGTGAGTTCAGAATTTTTATTATTGATAAAATAATCAATTTAAAATTCTAGCTGAAGCAAACCAGTCATTGGCTAATTTTTTTATTCCAAAATGAGAACAGGCAAATAGGAGTATTTCTTTCCTTTTTGATAAACAAGAAAAGTATCTTAAGGATATAATTCTGCAGGGAAAAAAAAAATGCTTTTGTATTTTTTTCCAGCTATTTTATTGCTTCAACTTTTTCTTCACTCTGTTTTTTAAATTTAAAATCTATAAACATGAAGATGCAGAGTATAACAGTTTTGGCTGTACCAGGCCCGGGCTGGGATCTAAAATCGGCCCGGGCATTTTAGAGATATCGGCCCTCAACTTCACATAAACACCACGTACGCGGCTCCTAATATATCATTTTTAGGCATTTTTTACTGATAAATTCTCATGAACGTAAGTTAATTTATCGAAGTAAGAAAGTTGATAAAAATTGCTTAATAATCCTTTATAGAATATATTTCAGTTTAAAATACATGGTTCTTATGAGGATAACATAGGTTGATAAAATCAAAAAGAAGGTGAAAGATGAAGAGTAAATAAAAATATTTATTATACTACACATACATGAATGATTTATGCAAACATTATTTTAAAAATAGATTTAATGCTTCTTCAAAATTCATTAAATTAAAATTTAATTTAACTTTTGAAGAGGTTCTCTATTTTCTGCCACTTGATCGATTATGTCGTCGCTATCTAATTTCATTAATAGATCTTTTTCTATTGCCATTACCATGAGAGCATTCAAATTATTCGAAGATAAAGTACTCCTCATTCGATTTTTAATTACTTTTAATGTGGAGAATGATCTTTCTCAAGCCACCTGACTTTTTGACAATGTTAGTAAAAATTTTAATGCCAGACTAATTAAATTGTAAGAATTGGTCAAATTGAATCTCTGTAACATCTTGTAGCATCAAATAACACAATTTTTGAACGCACTGCGTGTCTCACATTTTAGACTTACTTTTTCTGTTTCCAAAGTAAAGTCGTTATTATCTTCATTTGAATGATCTTCTGTGATTATTTTATAATCTTCTACGTCTGAATTTTTCAGTTTTTCCCAATGTAAAGCTAAATTTCTTAGTTCAATCCGCAAATTTTCACCTAAAGTTGTTTCGTCAAATTTTAGCAAGGGTTTGCTTAACTCATTTTGTTCGCCAGATTGAAGCTTGTTAAGACGTTTTTCAAGGAAACGTTTCGGATCTGGATAGGAAAAATTGACGTACAATTTTCCATTTGCCGGAAATCGGCGTTCCATAGACGCTACAACTGTGCTGCAAATAATGTTATGGACGTTTATCTTAAATGTAGTGGTTTCATTCGATGCTGTCTCACCCGGCCTCTATTTTCTTTTCTTCAATCTTCGTTACGAAAACTTTGTTTGAATTTCAGTTTCTTCAAGTTCCTTATTTCAGCGAATAATGAAATCATCGGTAACTTTTTGTACACCTTCAAAATCTCACTATTTTTTTAGTTCTGAACACATTTGTGATACCATTCTAAAAGCTTTTAAGATGTCTAAACCAGAGATTTGCAAATATTGGGAGAGCGGTGTAGTTAATTCAAATATTCTTGAGAATATTTTGACGGTGATTACTGTTTCATATTTGCAAAATGATTCTAAAAATAATTTTACCTTTGCACGGATATCTGGCTTGAAATTTGAATTTTGTTGTATAGTTTCTAAACTTGTAATCAATTTGACATATAACGGCTTAATAGTTGAATCTGAGTTTGAAAAAAAAAAAACCAAAAATTTTCTTTAATGCAGAATCTTTGGACCACCAACGTGTTTCTCCAATAGTTGCGAGACTTTTTTTATTTCAGTGCTCGTTACTTTGTTCCCAGATGTTCATGCGTTGGTATGATTCACGGAAAAATACTGCGACGCTATTTAGTAGGCTGAAAAACTATGCACTTTCAATTAGTGCCTTCATGGTATCTCCTAAAACTAAATTTNCGTGTTTCTCCAATAGTTGCGAGACTTTTTTTATTTCCGTGCTCGTTACTTTGTTCCCAGATGTTCATGCGTTGGTATAATTCACGGAAAAATACTGTGACGCTATTTAGTAGGCTGAAAAACTATGCACTTTCAATTAGTGCCTTCATGGTATCTCCTAAAACTAAATTTAAGACATGTGCATAACACCAAATATGAATTTGACCAGGGGACTCTTAAGAAAGCCATGAAGAAAATCCTTTAAATACACCTTGCATACTTGCAGCCCCGTCAGTTGAATTACCGATGCACTTTGTTATATCTATATTACAAGACTTTAAAACTGGATCCACTAAAGAAAACGCATTCTGTCCAGTTGAAGATTTACATACACACTACAACAGCGAGAAGTCTTTCATATACACAATATTTCATATATTTTTTAAATAGAAACCTATATCTTATTTGGCATCATTGGAGAGAGTTTTTGAAAAGAAATAACTTTTACTTAAAATATTTTTTAATATCTCCTACTATTTTCAAAATAGATAAGAAAAAATACATATTAAATAGATTTTGACATATTCACTAAAAACTTTTTTTTCCGTCATAATGTCTTTTACCTTCATTAAAACACATTTGTGCTTTTCACCCCATGTTTTATAAAAATTGAAGCGATTTTGATAATTTAAGTGAACTATTTTTGATAAAAATGATAAATTGAAGTAAATAATCAGAATTTTTTCGTATCTATTATCTTCAGAACAGTAAGAGCTATAAAGAAAATTTTCAAGTAAAAATTACTTTTTTTCGAAAACCCTCTCCAATAATGCCAAATAAGATAGGTTTCCATTTAAAAAATCAAAACTGTGTTCAAATTCCGGTACTTCCGGGAATTAACAATATCATTATTGAATTCCTTGGGGTCGATTTAGTTATTAGATTTTTATTTCAAATCGATTATTTGNGTGGATGGTCCCCTAGTTAATTCAAGGATCATGGTACTAATCTATAAATAGAATAGCGCAAGAAAACCATTAACTTTCCATTGACGAAGACGATGGTACATCAATAATGATGAAATCAACAAGAGAAAAAATTTTCTTTTGCTATTAAAATTTGGCAATGTTTAGTTGGTCCCCAAAACATTTTTGGCGCAGATTTAAAATAAAATGTCGTTTCTGCGCAGTAATGCGCAAATATACCGATTTGGAGCAAAATGCGCAATATGCGCAGCACTTGAAGTCCTGTATAATGCTTTTTTAAATTTATTGTAGTGAGAAAATAGTAACCTCTTTAAGTCTTGAAAAGTTCTTGGAATTAGTCAATGAAAGTCATGAATTTGAAAATTTAAAATGTAGCAGATACCCTGTAAAAGGAAAGTGTTTTAAAATTACAATGCCCAATAAGAAAAGAAAAGAAATAAAGTGCCCAAAATTAATTAGAAAATAATACTTTTACTTACAGCCATACGACAATACAATACTCTATGAAACCAATTAAAAAAAATCTAACATTTTATAAGCCTTAAAAAAAAGCTGAAAAAAAAATGGTGAAATATAAGAGCTAAAATATGTTAAAAAATAAAAATGAATCAAAAATAGTTTTTTTTCTATATGATTCTAAACTGAACATATCTCATTTCACAACATAAAAATATACTCATTTCCATAAGAACCAGTAATGGAAAATTAATTACCTGAAACTGTATCCTTATCAGTAGTACTTGTTAAAGATGTTTGGTTGAAAATTTCCTCATTGGCAGATTCAGTCAGATCACTATAATTCAACTAGAAAGAAAAAAATAAATATAAAACTAAATATAATAAAGGGTGCATAGCCAAATCTTTCAACAAAAATAAGCACCTTTTAACCCATATACATTAACAAAATGCAAAATAATTTTCAATACCTTTACATGATTAGGATAAAATAACTAGTTTTTGACAAAGAACTCTTTTCTGGAATATATTAGCCACCATTAAAAAGATGGAGAGATTTTTCGGTTCAATTTCAGAGGGTGGGAAGTGAAGCCTAAAATTGAGAATATCTTGCAAAATGCAGCAGAGTTGCACACGAAAGTGCTAGAATCTCACTGAACCCAGCTTAGTATATGCACATGAGGACCCGCAAGTAATTCATCAAACATATAAAATGATTGGATCATACGCTACGGACCGACTTGTATGCCGAAATGCATTGTGTTTGAATGAATTGTAAAAACTTCGCTTTTCCATAACGTGGCGAACATCGGCATAGTAAAGTATGGTATCTCATATTCGAAAAGGGAAAATTAAGCAAAACACCCAATGAAAAAAGCACCTTTAAGGGCTTTTAAAAATCGAAAATAAGCACTTTTTAAAGACGCTACACACCAAGTAATAATAATACTGAACTTAAATAAGGAATTTCGCACAGAATTCATTCGAATGCATGTTAGAAAGTAACAAACAAATTTTAGTTGACTCTTTGAAAGCAACAGTTGAACTTGAAAGAAGAAAATTTTTGCAAAACGCAGTTTTCATATTATGATTGCATAATAAGAAAAAACACTTTTATAAAACTAAAATTTAATACCATAAAGTTTCAGATAATAGTATTAAATAAAAAGTAAGACAGTTACATTTTTCTCAGATATTTGAGCCAGAATACAGCATTTTCTTACAAAATTAGCAAAATATTATTAAAAATAAATAAATTTTCTACAATTCAACAAAAATTTCTGACATTATACCTAGTAGCTTACTTTATTAATTTAATGATTAAAAGGAAAGTGGTGTTTTGAGTTTAAAAATCCGTAAAAATTTGTTAAGAAGGTTTAGGAAGAGATTTTAAAACAGATTTCTTGCTTTCTACAAGAAATTTGTTTTAAGGATAGATCGCAAAAGAATAAAGAAAAGTAGAAAATTCTTTTAAAAAAAAATCTTAAAAACCAATTAAGTTATTGTTTTTGGGAAACGACATCACATTTGACCATTTCTGAAAAAGGAATATATATTTTTCCTTAAGAAAACTAAATGTCAAAATGATTATCTTAATTAACCTATATATTTTTTTTACTTTTATTATTTAATTATGCAATAATTTTAAACTGTATTGAAACTAATTTTGTATAAGTATAAACTTTAAACTCACCCCATTATTTAAAGAAGTTAGGCAATTTATTTGGCCAGTTTGAATTGGAGAAACCACGCTATCATTTTCGCTAGGAGTTGGGTGATTTAGGATTTGAGAGCTATTTATTACTAACACTTTTTCAATGTTGTCATCAAGTTTCATGCCTAAAATTGAAAAAAACAAACATTAAAACTGAAAACATTTTGAAAAACTGAAGTAGAGTTAAGTAATTCTAATACTAAAAATACTACAGAATAAAAATATAGTAAAGAAAATTTTATAATTGAGTTTTTCCAATGTCATATGCATTTGATGCATTAAATTGGCGAGTAATATATATTTTTATGCTAAAATGTTTTAACGAATACCAGACCACTTATTTACAATACAATATAACTGATAATAAATAATTTGTATAATAATTATTTCATAATTAATTTAATAAGGTTGAAAAATGACTTGAACCTTCACAGAACAGCAGGATATCAATTCATTACAAAACATTTTCAATGAAAAGTTAAACAAATTACTTTCCATAGCATTAACAAATTACGCTAGCTATTCAATTTTTTAGCTTCAATCTCACTATCAATGCAGGGATAAAGTTTCCCATGATTGTAGTTCCAGGAGATAAAATTTGAATTGTGTACAGATAATTCAATTGTTGCACCTGACATTTTATTGAAAATTTGAGTATAAAAATATACTAATAATTACCATTATAGACAAACACATTTAATATGCTTCATACATGTTTAAGTCTTAAAAAGTAGCACCTTTCATGATCAACGACGTACTGTAATTAATAAACTATATTTTTTTGTAGCTGACCAGGCTCAGCCAGCTGTGATATCAAGTCCCAGGCACTGAATACTTGCCTTCAGATTGGAACTCCACAACCAAACAACACAGAATATATCTAATAGACAGTGTAATGCAAGTGCTGTTCGACATTTTTAATGCATGCAAATAAATACAGCTACTCAAATCAGGTTTCAGATTAAAATTTTTTATAAATTCTAGGTCAGAATTTTTTTTTTCCTCATAAAATATAGGATGGGTACAAGAAAAGTGTTAATATTATAAAGTATTTTATTTAAAACGTTATTTTGTTAATAAATCATCTTGAAAAAATAATTCGATACAATTTACTTTAGCAACTTAGCAAGATTTTATTTTTTAAATTTATAATGTTTAGGTACAATATTAATTTTTGAAAAATTAAGATAGATGTGGGGAAAATAATTTGTAGAATATATTGTTTTTAAAGAATAGAAAATATTTCAATGTGTTACTTAAAATAGTTTCTGCACAAAGTGTACCCAAATGGCAACTACAGAGTGACCCAAAAAACCTTTAAGTACTGTTTAATATATTTTCATTAAGCAAAAGAAAATAATTTCAGGTGATTAAAATCAATAAATTTTTATATTTATTTACCACTGAATATCCATTTTATACTGTATTTTATCTAACAGTTCTCTTAATAAAATTCATTGACCATATTTTCTTTAAACCAATATCTAAAGTCAAATGGAGTATTATTTTGAATTAGTATTATTTTAAGAGATATTCAGTATTCAAAAATAAATGTTGCAAATGCAAAATTTCTTGATGTATAATATTCAATAGAGAAAAACTAGATAAAATTCTTTAAATTTCATTCTTATTTGAAAGTAAAATATTTAAAGAATTCCAATCTAACCACATGGTGTTTTAGTTTAGATTAGTTAATTGTTTTTACAACTTGGCAATTCCATGGTGTCGGATGTAAAAAATGAACATGAATTTCTCAGAAAATACTCTCTCATAAAACATAATAAAATTTTTATATCAAATATTTAGTCCACCATAACCTATCAAAAAAACATTTTGTTGTGTAAAAACTGATTATGATATGTTCAAACTAAATGGATTAAATTGTTGGTGTCGGACGTAAGCCGCACAAACACAATTGTGAATGGATTGTGGTTGAATGATTGTGGAAACCACACTTTTTGCATAATTTGTGGCGAAAATAGACACAGTGAAGAAAAAATTAAGCACTATTTAAAAACCCCCAATGAAAAAAAGGATCTATAAAGGCTTTTATAAACAAAAATTCAAAATAAACACCTTAAGCAATTTTTATAAACAGTACACACCCTGCCTTTAGTTGTGAGGATATGAATTGAAAATTCAATATTTTAAAATCTAATCTTATAATTTTACAAACTGTATACAAATCAGATAGTATAAATATTTTAGGTTAGGATTTAAATGCTTTACAAGATAGATATTTACAAGTATGGTATAAGAGATGCACAAAAGTGTAATTTAAATTGAAATAATAACAATTTATAACAAAAAAATGTGAGAAAGATGCTTTTTACTCACTCAGAAAAACATAGATGATTTGGTTTAGTTTGTCAAAAATAATTGTATTGAAACTTTTTATATTGAATAAATACAATATTCAAAGGCAGCTTTTTAAATAAATTGTATACATATATTTTTAAAAATAATTTGTATCATTAACTTGTCAAACAACTTGTACAAGTCTATTCTATCTAATATATATATATTTTTTTGTGGTAAATAATATGCATATACTATTTCGCGTACTGTTTACGTGCATCCCCATTGTCCGAAAAATAATTGGTGTAAATTTGAACCAGTAGTTTAAGAGCAATAAGGTTTTAAATAAATTCTGTTATATTTTTTAACATTAAAAGTCTTAGTTACACAGTTACAAACTATCAAATAAGCTTACCTTTAACAGAAGGGCACAAAAATATAGGTGTATTTTCATAAGATTTTAAGCATGCCTCTGGTGATGGTGGAAGATCTTTAAAGAAATTCTAACAAACAAATGCATAAGTTTAATTTAAGAGTACAATTTGTACATTTATAATAAAGTTAAACAAAAATGTATATTGATAGCGAATTATGAACGAATGACATTAATCCGTCTAGTGTAAAGGTCAATAACAAAATCGAGACAATAATTCTTTGGAGAGCATATGCAATAGGACCTCTATTTAACGAAGTTCCTAAATCTCGATAAGTTTGTTAAATGGAAAATCACCTTTTGAAATACTTAAACACAAAAGTTGTTTTAAACTCATAAACTCTAGAGGTAATTAATTATAATAGCAATTGATACACCTTTATCTTGAAAACTAGCATCTACTATTTATTTCATAAATATTAACCATAAAAGAAATCTGCATGGAAAGCAAGACTAGAGCAAAACATTATCCAGTGTTACACACATATTACATAAATTTTCAACTAAAAAAAGGAAAATTTACGTATAAAAATATAGTTGCATTCATTATAAAAGTAATTTTAAACATACATTAACCACATTCGTTCTTAAGTTTAATTGCTGCTGATTTTATTCCGTTAATTTTGTCTGAGTTTTCGTTTGAAATGTGAGCAAAAAGGGAAAAGGATTTTTACTGTTATCTCTAAAAGTTAAGTGGCTTCAAAAATCAATTTTTCCCATAAAATGCGTTAACAAATGTGAGAAGTTCTGAAATATTTTGGGAAATAGGGAAAGTGGATCGCAAAGAAAAGTTCATTAAATAGAAAATTCTCTTTCCTGCTTGGAAGTTATTTTACAAAGAAATTTCCAAAACGTTCTTGTTTCCTCGAAAAAAATCTGAAAATGGAAGTTCGTTAAATAGAAGTCTGACTATATATTAATCTCTAAACTAAATCAGCTTAACTCTGTAATAAATTATTTGATTCACAGACTAAAAAAAAACATGTTTAATTTTATATATTTACGTGAAACAAACTACCATAGCTTAAGTAAAATACAAATTTGTATTAAAACATAAATAAGTGGGTAAATTTAACAAAGTTCGAGTAAGAGAATAGTGAAGTTAAGGGAGACCTCAAGAACTTAAAAAGTAATGAATGTAAAATGTAAAGCATGAGACAAACGACTTTAGAATCAAATTGTTAATAAGGCTAAGGTTTAATATGGGCGTAGTAGTTTCCTCTGAAAAGTTTAATGAACTTCACAATATTTGTAGAGCTTGAACCAGTAGTTAAAGGTTTAAACAACTTCATTTTAATTCATAATACAAAAATTGTAACTTCTATTTGAATTGCGAACACCTGGCATTATTCTATAGCAGTGGTTACCAACTGGCGGCCTGCGAAGCCTTTTTTTTTTGTGGGCCAAGAACTAATATACTTTACTTTTCATTTTTCTACTGACAGTTTTCGTAAAAAATCTATATGGGTTTAAAATACTTTTTTTTGGTTAAAAAAACCCCCAATTTCTTCGTTTCTGTGAAATTTAACATACCAACAATGCGAGAAATTTTTTTTTCTCTGCTTTTGCAGCCAAGAAAATATTTTTTCAAGAAAATATTTAGTATTATTTGTAATTCAATTCTTTTGTTTCGAACAACTCGATAAAAATCTGACAGTAGTATTTAATGTTCCTTCAAGCATAAAAGAGTCCTATATAAAATTTTGACCAAGTTGCGGCCCGCCATTTGACTGGTGTTTTTAATTGTGGCCCCATGTAAGTTGGAAACCACTGTTCTATAGCAATGGCTGTCTACATCTGACAAAAATTTAATTAATTACCAGGTTAGTTATAGGTACTTAGCATTACAAGGAGTATGAGGATGACATAATAAACCTCAATGCAATATTTAATATTTTCAGAAAAAGTTAACACTCTATTATTTTTTAACTCTGAAATAAGTTGTAATACACTGATAAAATGCACTGCACAAAATCTCTTAAAATATTACTGAAAGAAATTTAAAGATAATGATTTCTTTTAAATTATTAGATAAAAGAAGTTTAAAGATAATAAAAATAAAGGAATTTAAAGATAATAAAGATAAAGAAATTTAAAGATAATAATAAAATAATTTTAAAATAATTTTTATATTAAAATTTTTATACAAACATAATCTTTCAAAAGATCATATTACATAATTAACACAATATTTACTAAAAAAACCATTTTTTAATAAATGCTTTATTCAATAGAGTTCATGGAATGAGAAATGCTTGATAAGGTGTTTTTAAAACTAAGAGATTTTCTTAATGTTATGATTTTCTGAACTTCTCCAAGCCTGGCCCAACCATCTTAATCTATTGTTATGGATAATTTGTGTTAATTTTTAATGAAAATTATTAAATCAACTATTCATACCTGCCAATATTGGAGAAATAAAATAATGGAGATTTTACTAGCAAGATTTTTCAGGCTACGAGTAAAGTTTTAATACATCATGCATAATCATGCAAGTTAAAAAGAGAAATTCAAAATTGGAAATAATATAAGCACTTAGATTTAGCGAAATAAAAAATATATATAAATCCTGATCTAAAGAAAAATTTTTTAAAACCATTATTTATAATTACTTAAACTACTAACACTTAACATACTGTAGTAAATATCTGCAATAGCACGATCTGTTGAGGAATAGGAGAACTATTTTGCCATCAGTGGATATTTTTATTACCAAATTCCTTTTTAAAAAATTTTTCGTCAATAAATACGGAGGAATTTGAGAATTAGGACCCTACATGTGTTGGGCAATCAAAGAATGTTGATTATTTTGTCTATTGAATAGTCTATCTCTTAAATCTTTCAAAACTCAATAAAAAATTTTAAAAATTGACCTAAATTTAAAAAAAAATTATAACTTAAAATTAGCCCAAAACAAAACTAATTCCATGTGACACAAAATGAGGCGGTGTTTGCTCATGACGTCAGAATATAATTTCTCAGCAAACGGAAGGAGTTAAACCAAAGCTTTCAATCGAGAAAAGTGTTATTGCTTACAAAGGCACTGTCCTCTGTGATGGGAAAACTAGCTGCGATTAACTATTAATAACAAAATAACTAGTAATCTCACTGATCTGAAATTGGTGTCGTTCTTTATAAAATGTAATGTTTAATTTAAAAAGATTTTTAAAAAAAGCAGTCGGGTTCCTCACATACGAGTAAATAGGAGATAGTCGTAAAATAAATGAGTCTTCGCTAAAAAACAGGAGACTTGGTAGGTATGAATATTACATGAAATTAAAAATACACAGATTTCATAATTTTTCTCTTATTTGGGAAGTGGTAACAAAAATGTGGAACTTATTTGAATTCAAATTTTCTTTAATGCAAAGCATTAAATAAAAAAGAAAAATTCTATTACCGATTTATCGTCCATAAAATTAGGCTCATTCATTATTTCTTCCTTAAGAGTCTGGAGCTGATTTTTATTTACTTGATTGTCTTTTTCTAAAAGATCACTGAAATAAATTTAAAATAAATAAAATGCTTGTCATTGAATTAGTTATTTACAGGTTTATTACAGATTTAATAATTAGAATTTTCAGCAGCTTAACTAGGTAAATGTAAATAAAATAGTCTTAAATGTAAATTGGCTGATTATAGAATTTGCTTATTACATGTAATATATTTTATACTTTGTTAAAATTAAAATGATCCCCAGAAACTCAAAAGCAGACAGCTGGAAATTAATAAATTTATTTTAAATAATTCGAAAAATCCAATAATTATAACTTTATTACGATCTTGAAAAAATTAAAGACAAATTTTCAATCAACATGATTTTGTATTTCAAACGTTTACATTAGAAAATCCTTTGGAACTACTTTATATTTTGATTAAAATAAAAAAAAAAACTTGTTATCAAAAGGAGAAATTAATATATTCATTTTAAATGATTATATTAAATTTTTAATCAGTATGGCTTTTTATTTAAATGAGTTTATCAAAGAATAATCTAAAATCACTTATAATTTGATTAAAATAAATAGTAAATTTTATACACATTAAATTAAATTTTAGGTAAAAATATTATCATGGCTGCCAATGTATATAGGAAAAAATTTAGTAGATTTTACGATAGAATATAAATTTACTGATATACTAAATATTTTACATAAAGGGAATTTGAGGGATTTTTATTGTCAGCAAAATACAAAAACATTATTACAATAATAACTATAAAGGGTCTGGAATATTTTCCATTTATGATTGGCTCGATTTTGAAATGTTTTTTTAAAATTTTATTATATTAACTGATAATTTTGAGTTGTAATAGACAAGTAGTTTATTTATGATTGTTAAAATATTTTTTAATTAATTTAAAAAGGGAGTTCTAAATAAAAAATAAACTGAAAATTTCAGGAAAAAGAAATTAAAAGAGAAAAAAGTTTTAAACTGATTCATTATTTATTAGCTTCATTATGAATTAGTAATACTTATTTAAATATTTAAGTAAGCAAAAAATTGTGTAAAAATTTTATTTAAATAGGGATATTTTTGGAAACTTACTCAATTTTAGAGAATTTTCTAGAATGTACAAAAACTAGGAGAATTTATATTAAACGAGTAGAAACTGGAAAGATCCAATAGAGTGGACAGCTATGTATATTTTAGATTTTACTGAGAGGTTTGCTAAAATCAAACATATTTGAAACTCATTTTCGAATTTTTAAAGAATTAAATTATGCCAACCTCAGTGTTAAATTTAAATTTTTGGTTAAAATATTATCATAGCTACCAACATATATAGGAAAAACTTCATTAGGTTTTATGAAAGAATATAAATTTCCTGATAACTGTTGCATAATATTCTAAATATTTTACACATAGGGATTTTAGGGATTTTTATTGCCATGAAAATACATAAAACTTTATTACACTAATAGTTATAAATGGTCTGCAATATTTTTCATTTATGACTGACATTAAAAGAACTTGATATTGAAATTAAAATTCAAAAAAAGAATTACTTTATCCAAATTCAATTATCCAAAGAAAATTCCATGGGAAAAATAACTTAGTAAATGATTATTATTAAATAAAAAAATAACTATTTTATTTAATAATTTAAAATTTTAAGGTACAAGATTTTTAACACATCATTTCAAAGAATGTAATTTTACATGGCAAAATAGAAAAGCTGTATTTTAAAAATTTACAAGCTTTTATTTTTTATCAGTGCATTGTAAAATGAAACGGAGTAATTAGAAGTAACAAAATAATTGCTTGAAATTTATTGACAAACATTTAATTTTACTTGCAGGTGAAAAAGAAAAGAGCTGGCTCTTGTAAGAGACCATACAGTTTTAAGTATGTATCATAAATTTTTTTTATTTAAAAGGAACTTACCAGAGAGACTGCAACATTTTAAAGCTCTTGTCAAGTTCTGATGTATGTTTCAAAAACTGGAACTTATAAGTTTCAGAAAGCTCACCTAGATTTTGAAAATAAGTGTATGATATTTTAAATAATTATAAAGTGAGTACACACAAATGCATGTGCATGAAAAATTTTTAGTGTTTGAATATAATTATGAATTTGTAGAAAGAGAGACAAAGCTAGTTTATAGATATAAGGAAGTATTGGATATAAGGAAGTATTGGTAGAAATTTGCTTTCTTGGAGGACGTTTGGATGAAACTAACTTGTATTTGCATTACATGGAGATGAAAACCTCCTACAGGTTGCCTGACAGCAAAGGGACTTTAACCCATGATCCATCCATAGTCTGTTCAACGAGAACTGATAGTGAAAGTAAACAAAGCGGAGTGCTATTTGGCGCAATACCGTCGTCTGCTTGCCGTCGGAATAATGACAAATAGCGCCTATCAGTCAAGCAAAAACTTTTATTTCTTAGAGCAAAAACTTTTATTCTTTTTATTTTCTTTCTTATTTATGTTATTCTTACAAATTTCTTCCTAAACTTATGTGTACCCTTTCTAAATTTTTCGTAACGCTGTGTACCATTAATAAAAAAATGAATGTATTTTTTACTAAAAACAAATTGCACAAAAGTTCAAAATCACAACTGGCTGTTGACACTACTAATTTTTAACTGTTAACTATGCAAAAAATATCCAATAGAAAAATATGTAATCAGAAATTTTCATGGCTAGCTTTGTTTTTAAATAAACTTTTTGAAATTTTTGTTTGTTGCAAGATATTAGGCATAAGAACGCATACCCCCGCTAAACTGCTACCGTACCCATGGGGTACGCGTACCACACTTTGGGAAATACTGTCTTAAAGGGTTGTTTGTTTCGCAATGATGTCTTTTTGCAGGTGTTTCATGAGCAATATGGAAAATAAAGTGATGGTTTTAAGTCCTCCTGAAAACGGCAGAAGAAATCTTGCATAAGTAAAGCTGAGAAGGAAATAATATCGATGAGTTCATGATTTTTTCCGCCGTAACGGAATTCCGACAATAAACAAAGTTCTCAAAGCTGTGAACAATGATTCTGATTTACCAAACTTTAAAAGAACGACATTTTATTCCCTGTTAAAAGAATTAGGCTTCAAACATCAAAAACCTACCTAGTTTCATTTTTATTCTTTTAAGGATATAATTATTCAATATTATCCATGATTAATCGTTATAATGACATCGTTAATACAGTAATTCTTAAAATTTTGTTATTTTCTGCATAGTTTAATATAATTATTTTTGCTTTCCGTACAATTGTTAATTAATTACAAAAATTCAAATGCTACTTAAAATTAAATAATTTTTAATACTTCATTCCATTTTCAAAAACCTATTGAATTCGAGGTTTACAAACTGCTTTTTTTTTAATAGGTTAAGTGAGTATAATTTTCTTAACTAAAGATTTTGTGAGATATAAAAAAGTTCCAAGTTTCTTTTAGTGAAATTATTTTTGCAATACTTCCCTTAGAAAAATAAAGACAACAGTTTAAAAATAGAAATAAATGAAGTTCCTTCAAATATATTTTTAAATCAATCGGTGAAACATAAAACTATTTTAAATATTATTTAACCTTTAATAAATTTAAAAAAAAATTGCAATTATGAAAATAAAGAGTATTTTTTTAACATATTCTTTCAATTCTATATGACTTTTACGATGGAATATTAAAAGTTATGTTTTGCATAGATATTTATGCAAAATATATTAAAACTAATTTAATTTTAACTTAAAAAAAAAATACATTGAAACTATTATCAAAATAAAATTAACTGCTTACTGAAATAATTAGAAACGTATTTTCATGTAAATATTTTAAAGTTTTTTATTAATAAATATTTTAAATACGTAAATATTTAAAAAAAATTTTATTAACACATTTGTAAATATTATACGTTTCAGTTTTTCTATAAAAGCGAAAGCTCTGTCGATTCAAACAAAATCGTCCATTCAGCGAAGAAACCGTTGAAGTGGCAAACGTTGGCGATCAAACAGCAACCCTTATGTTTACTTCTACTATCAGTTCTCGTTGAACAGACTATACAAAAGAGGACATCTTACATCAGCACTGTGGTCAGTACAAACCGGGTGCGCAATTCGTATCAAACAGTCATTGCTAGGATTCGAACCTAGTTCATTTCATTGGAAGGCGAATGCGTTACCCCCTGAACAACCATGGCTCTAAGGTAATATTTTATGACCATCGTTGAACAGCCGAGCCAATTTTGGGTCTATGACTAAAGTGGTCAACTATGTAGTCTAGTAATTGTGAACCCGATCCAAAAGACAAGAATTTCTGGATCAAGTTTTGGGAGAAATTCGCCTTCGCAGAAGACTTTTTGATGGAACCAATCCGCATTTGCGTTACATGGAGAGGAAGACCACGAGAACCTCCCACGGTTAGCCTGACGGCAAGGGGACTCTAACCCATGATCCGTCTACTACTGAGGATATTTCACGTCAGCACTCTGACCGGTTGCTGGGATTCGAACCCGATTCACCTCACTGGTCATTCTGAGGTCATCGCGGGTTCTGAGGTAATATTTGAAAGAAATATTGATTATAATATAAAAAATAATAAACCGAGAAAATATATTTAAAACTTAAAAAAAAAGTAATCTGATTGAGAAGTCTATTCTATTTATAAAGAGCATAATAAAATGCTATGATTAAATTTGCAGGAATCTGTCCAGAACAAATTTAGGAGCTATACAGTGGTTCTTTCACAAGTGAAACTTTAGAAAAAGCAGTACTTACACAAAATAATATTTGAGATGCAAATTCTATGATTTTGCTTCATAAAACTTTAAGTGTTCTATTCGATGAGTTGAAAATTACAAATTTAGAATTCTTGATTGGAATGTTAGAGTCAAGACTGTTTTCTCAAATGAATTTAAATTGTAGAGATTTGTGTTTATAAATGATGCAATAATCTTTGGATATGTATTTAAGAATAACTTTAAAAAGATCCTGCGTAGCCAAAAATTTCAACAAAAAATAAGCACCTTTTAAGCACTTTTAAAAAATATATAATTAATCGGGGTTGGCAAGTTTTTAACAATTGCAGGGATGCTACTCGCAAAATATCAAATTGTCTCACCAGAAATTGCATTTCGTCTCAGTTAAAATCTCTTTTTGGCTCAGTTTGTCTCAGCTAAAATTATTTTTTTCACTCAGTTTATCTCAGCTAAAATGATTATTAATCAGTTTGATAACAATATAAAGATAATTTTCAGGATCCATAAAACCATTAATAGCATACTAGGAGTACTACAATTATACATACATTCACTATTGCTAGGATTTTAAAAAACCTGCATATGATTGATTATAAGAGTCCACAAAATTGTTTTATGGACTCTGTTGTTTTCATATATATTGCATTTATCATTTATGCCAATGAATAGTATCTGTTCCAGAATTTTACAAAGTAAATTTTAACTTTCTTATTTTTTAAAATATAATGGTGTTAACTTTCTAAAAAGAAATATCTATTTAGTTTCAGTAATTCAAAAGGGAAAATACCCATTTTATTTTGAGCTCAAATTTCATCTCAAAATATATAACTATTCAGTTACAATGAAAGGTCTACAGATTTCAATAATTAAAAGAGAAATTCAGTAATTAAATAATGAGAGTTTAAGAAAATGCAAATAACACAAAAAAAAACACTCTTTGATAGAATTCAGGAGGTGCAGTGAAATTTTGAAATATTTTAGGTAGGAATTTTTCAAGAAAATTTTAGGGAGCACTTAATAGCCAAAAATTAGCATATATACATTTTTATATCAAAACAGAAATATTTAAAAACTATTATAAACAATTTAAAAAGACACATATAAATATAATTTTCTTTCTAAAATGACTTGCATCCTTTATTAAGTATAAAAGTAAACTTTTTAGTTTATTGGCATTGACTAGTAGATTGTACTTTCTTGCATTCACAAGATTAGTTAGTTGACTATGTTCTTTTAATTTGTATAGCTAAATATACAATCATAAAATGTGATTATGAATGCACTTAGTAATTGTTTAAATGCAACAACTGTAGAAAAATATATCACATCTTTACAGTAACTAATTCAAGAAAAAACTTAATTCTACTTCTTTCTAGAATC